>NC_133334.1:273280204-273284114 GCF_042186555.1 Aquarana catesbeiana
TTATGAACAGAGCAGCCCCCGATCCTCCTCTTCCCAGGTCCCTCTTCAGTACTCCTGGCCCCTCCCTCCATTTGAGTGCCCCCCCCATAGCAAGAAGCTTGCTGTGGGGGCACCCGAGCCGAGTAGCAGCTCCCTGTGTCTATTCAGACACGGAGCCGTGGCCTGGCCCCCGCCCCCTCTCTCCCCTCATTGGCTCACTGACTTTGATAGCAGCGGGACCCAATGGCGCTTCGCTGCGGTCTCAGCCAATAAGGAGGGAGAGCCCCGGGTAGGCAAGTCTCTTGTGCAACTTCGCTGGATAGAGATGGGGCTCAGGTAATTATTTGGGGGGGGGGGGGCTGAGGGGGGCTGCTGCAACACAGAAGGCTTTTTATCTTCATGCATAGAATGCATAAAGATAAAAAAAAAACGTCTGCCTTTACAATCACTTTGAGGCTGGGTTTACACTGCCGATGGTTGCGGCTCGCAGCAGGGGGGTCTGAATTTTTTTCCTGAATTCGACCCTTAAACAGAGCCAAAGATGCAGAGGACCTCTGTGAAAGCTGCTCTGCAGCCGCAACAAAGAGATGTGAACCGGCTCCTTAGAGAGCCGATCACAATCTCCTGTCATGCGAATTGAATGCGGGGAAACCCTCATCCAATTCGCACTAGTGTGAACCCAGCCTCAAATTTATTTTGCCTTTAGGCGGTAAGGGGTTAAAAGCACAGGGACGCACTAGACACCCAGCAAGAGCACAATGGCAGCTGAAGGCACCCCCACATCAAATTCAACCAACAGTACAAAAAAGTGGCAACCACCCCAACCTATAAAAGAAGAGAAAAAAAAAATAGCTGCGCTAACACTGAGAAAACCAGTGATGAACCAGTGTTAAATTACAATCAATGTGTGAACACAAATGTGACAAATGTATATACTGAATAACAAAAGAATTAGTGAAAGTCCCAAAACATGAATGATGAAGTCCCAACAATAAGAAATATGTGTCAAATAATGTCCATAATACACTTGATGGTCGAACAAACAACTTAGATGAGTTGATAGATAAGTGTAATCTTCCACCACCAACAAGTGCCAAACACCATATAAATTGCGCGCTTACCGAAAGGCAAGCAACAAGAGCTTGCGGCTATACACCCAGCCAGGGCCTCTGTCCAAGGAAGTCCGGGGCAAACCGCTCATAAGGCGTCAGACACAGGAGCAAACTGCAGCCACTAAACCAGTGAAGAGGTTTAAAGGGGGCTCGCAAATGGACATCAGGTAATACCCAGAAATAAAAGAGAGGGAGCTTCCCATAGTGTAATACTGACATAAATGTTTAATTAAAAAAAAAAAAAAAAAAAAACACACAAAAAATGAAGTTAAAAACAGCATGGATAGCCGGCCGGCTTGCGAACGCCCGTTCGCTCAGAGGATCAAACGCGATGACGTCAGCACATCCTGTCCACCCGACGCGCGTTTCGTCATAACATGACGTCGTCTGGGGCACTTGCCTTTGCAGTAAGGTGCTTATGGAAGGGCAATGCACATCAAAATGAAACAATTTTCAGTCTGCAGAAGTGTTATTGTTTTTGCTAACTGGATAACGCATGAGCATGTTATAATTAATTCTGTTTTTCCATTTTTTTTTTTTTTTTATTAAGCTGGTGGACATGTTGGATAATTCAGTGCCGGCAGTTGCCAAGCTGAAGAAACTATTAAATAATCTTCCTAGGGAGCTTTTACCAGACATCCTGATATCAATCATCCGGACAACCAATGAGGAGAAGCTTCAGGTGAGGACCAAAAAAAAATGGTTAACTGTAAATGATTGTATAGAAAGAAAAGGTTCAGAGATCGGTGGCGCACTTCACATCCGAACTGCAAGCCTACACATGATGAAATGCATACATTGGAGCAGTTTTACCTTCCAGAGGTTTATATTTCTGTCCATCCAGTTTTGAGAATTGCACAGCTGTGACACACAACACAACACAACACAACTCTGACAGGAAAGGAGACCTGATTTTTTTTTTTTTCTCCTTTCTTTCGCACACTGTGACTAGTCAGTAAGGCTCCATTCACGCCTAGGCAAATCGGATCGTGGGCGGAATCACTGCGATTCTTCCCGTGATTCCTGTCAACACGCTCCTTGCACTACAGTACATCTTATGTACAGTTCTGTTGTACTGCAAAATGCTGATACCAAGCCAAATTCAGGTACACTACTTGCATTAAAAAAATACATTTAATGATGTACTAATGAATGCAGTGCTGCAATAATTTGTGTCTTTTTTTTTCCTGAAGTTTAGCTATGACTAATTTGCCTTTTCCTTTTGTATTTTTTCTTTAAAACCTTTTTTAACCAATTAAAGTGTTTTGAAGTTTTTCTTCTTTTTTTTTTTGTTTTTGTTTTTTTTTTTTGTATAACAAACATGTCGTTCTTACCCCCACTGTGCAGTTCATTTTGCACAGAGTGGCCCCGATCCTCGACTTCTGGGGTCCCCCCAGCGGCGCTGGTAGCTCCTCCCCGCTTATAACCCCCTAGGAGAAGCGCTCTCCTGGGGTGGGGGGGGTTACCTTACTACGCTCCCGAGTCCAGCATTTGTGTTCATGGGTACAGAATGCCGGACTCGGCCCCGCCCCCCTGGCACCCGCTTCATTGCATTTGATTGACAGCAGCGGGAGCCAATGGCTGCGCTGCTATCAGTCTATCCAATCAAGAGCCAAAACAGCGGGCAGAGGGAAAAAGCGCTTCTCTGGCGTGGGAATTACAGGACTCGGGTGAGTAAAACGGGGGGGGGGGGCTGGGGGGCCGTTCAGTGATGGAAGATTTCTCACCGTAATGCATAGGATGCATTACGGTGAAAAAACATGAGAGTTTACAGCCCCTTTAAGCTCTGGAAGGTTTTACCCCCCCCCCTCCCCCAACCCCTGTCTTCATGGCCAGAGCATTTTTTTTTTGCTATTCGGCACTGCGCTACTTTAACTGATAATTGCGTGATCATTTAACACTATACACAAATTCAATTTATGTAATTTTTTTTTCACACAAATAGAGCTTTCTTTCAGTGGTATTTAATCACCACTGGGTTTTTTGTTTATTATATTAATGGGAAAAAAACGAAAATTTAGAAAAAAATAATAAACATCAATATTTTCTACTTTCTGTTATAAAACCTATACAGTAAAAAAATTCTTAAACGGTTTAGGCCAAAATGTATTCTGCTACATGTCTTTGGTAAAAAAAAAAAAAAAAAACAATAGGTGTATATTGATTGGTTTGCATGAAAGTTATAGGGTCTACAAACTATGGGATATATACTTGAATATTTAATCTTTTATTCTACTAATGACGATGATCAGCGACTTATAATGGGACTGTAATATTGCAGAGGGAAATCTGACATCAACTGATGCTGGTTGGGAACTGACTATCTGACACTGACATTGCCAGTGACACTAATACAATGATCAGTGCTCATAATATGCACTGTCACTGTACTTATGACACTGGCTGGGAAGGGGGTAACATCTAGTGGTTAAATGTGTGCCTAGCAAGTGTAGTGTGTGTATTATGTGCTGCAGTGTTTACAAGTTTAAAACAGTTTTTTTTTGCTAGAAAATTACTTAGAACCCCCAAACATTATATAATGATTTTTTTTCTAACACCCTAGAGAATAAAATGGCGGTCTTTGCAATACTTTTTTTCACACCATATTTGCGCAGCGCTCTTACAAACGCACTTTTTTTTGGAAAAAATTCACTTTTTTGAATAAAAAAAATAAGACAACAGTAAAGTTAGCCCAATTCTTTTTATAACGTGAAAGATAATGTTACGCCAAGTAAATTGATACCCAACATGTCACGCTTCAAAATTGCGCCGACTCATGGAATGGCGTCAAACTTTTACCCTTAAAAATCTCCATAGGC
>NC_133334.1:273284614-273444916 GCF_042186555.1 Aquarana catesbeiana
AAACACCCAGGTGCATGAAGTTGTGGTGAAGGGTGGTGAACAAGAGGATGGAAGGGAGGGAGGAAAAAGGGGGGAGGAAAAAGAACAGGGGGGGAGAAAAGGGGGGGAAAGAAAAGGAGGGGATGGAAAAGGGAGAAGAAAAAACAGAAAAAAAAGAGAAAGAGAAAGAAGGAAAAAGGAAAAACGGAGGGGGGAAATGAGAGGGGAAAGGGGGGAGGGGAAAGGGGGGAGGGGAAAGAAGGGGTGGGGGGGAGGAAGGGAAGAGGGATGGAAAAGGGGGGGGGGGAGAAAGGGGGGGGGGGAGAGAGAAGTTGATGTTTCATATGTGATATATGGTTACTATTCTATGGCTTATGTTTACACTAACAAGTTTTAGCTGTTCTTGGACAGCAGCTGTAACTATTTACATATATATTTATTTTGGGATAGATTGGAGCGGGTGTGCTATAAAAGCAGCATTCACTGGCACAGGCAGTGGGAGAAGTATTTAGCAATTCATTTTCAACCACTTCTGGACCACAATGTGCTGTGGGATGGGCAGATGGTGTAGGTAAGCAACATACCCGTACATTGCTGCCTACTTCCAGTTTTAGGGTGTGCACGATTGTACACAGCGAAAGCCTGTAAGCAAGTCCTGGCCAATGATTCACGGCCGGGACCTGCTAATCGGCAGTGTACTATCACAGCCCAGAGCTCTGTGTTGATAAACACAGAGCTCTGTACAGAGGGAGAGATTTGCCAGTTCCTCATCCCTGCAAAGGAGCAGCACACTGTACACACATTAGACATCGGCTGTGGCTCAGGCTCTAAGCGGCTGGCTGAGAGGCTGAGGCAGGTGCCAGTCCAGGCTCATGGGTGGATCCCGACTATATGGTCGCGATCTTTCCCCAGCCTGGACCGGCTCTGTGACGTCAGTCGACAGCAGGATTTAGCCCGCTGTTAGCTGAAAAACGGGTCACAAGAGTGCAGAACGAACTGCACTCCAGTGATCCACAGGAGAAGTACAGCCAAACAAGCTTTGACTGTACTTCTCCTTTAAAAGCCAAGTCCTCATCTCCATATCTAACCACTCATTATTTGTCACTGAAATACAGAAGGCAGTGACCCGACAGCCACAAGGCTGGCAGAAAAGTCCCATTCGCCTGTGGTGATTGGCAGACTGGTTTCAATTTCTCAGTGCAAAAAAAGCAAGATGGTGGGTTCCAATTTAAGCTCATCAGCTACATATAGTATACAGCACTGTTTCTGCAGCGAGATGGGAACTTCCCGTACTACACCTGGACCAAAACGGAGTCAGGCTGAGCACTGCTCAGCCATTCATAGGCAGCTTTGTATTCTCTGAATGAGTACAAAGCTTCCTCTGATTGGCAGAGGTGAAGTTTCTCTATCTCAGCAAATCAGAGAATGCAAAAAGGGTCTATGAATGGTGTTCAATTTTGTTGCGGATGTGGGATGGGAAGTTCCCATCCCAAATACCGGAAAACACAGCTCTGTATGATGCGGATGCTTATATCCAGTGATGCAAGCTAGGCAGAGAAGGTTCCACCGCTCAGGTAGGCTCCAATCAGTGGAAAAGAAAGGCTAACAACATCCTTCAAGAGGAGAGTCCCAGGTGCTGGCTGATGCGTAAGGCAGAGAAAAGCAAAGGGATCTGGAAGCCGCACACCCGTCTGATAAGTGCCTTTATTAGTAAAAAAGTTGGATCATGGAGGTATACAAAAACACTACAGCAGAAGTGTACAGGGATCATCTGACGCGTTTCATACTCACAGCGAGTGCTTACTCATAGCTGGCATACATGGTACATACATTTACCATGTATGCCAGCTATGAGTAAGCACTCGCTGTGAGTGCGAAACGCGTCAGCTGATCCCTGTACACTTCTGCTGTAGCGTTTTTGTATACCTCCATGATCCAACTTTTTTACTAATAAAGGCACTTATCAGACCGGTGTGCGGCTTCCAGATCCCTTCGCTTTTCCCTGCCATGATGCGAATGCTACATACAATTTATACAGCGCCCCCCAACATGAGCACCTGTTTTAGTAGCAAAAAGTGCTTTACGGCCAGCTTTGCCCAAACTAGTTAAAGGGTCAGCTTAGCCTTAAAATTTCCTCTGCTCACTTTCTGCTCCAAGAAATACCCAGGGTATGGGGCATGACCCTTCCCCTGCCTCCCACAAAACGTTGTTCAGGGCCCTATGTAAGTTTTGACTCTCTCAGAAAAGTAGAATATTGCACAGATGTTTCTGGGGGGGGCTCTAGCTGCAGATTTGTGAGACAAAGGCTGCATGTGCAAGGAGAGTACAGGATGCTGAGCCTGCTGCAACACAAATCAGTTATTTCGTTTACATTATACAAAAGTACAGGACCACTTTGGGGCCCCGTTCACACCATGTGCAGTGATTGGCACTTTTCTGCAGTCGATTAACCGCTTGCGACCATATAACTTATATGGCAGTAGAGCGGCTCTCCTGTGCCAGATCGTGTACTAGGTGATCCAGCACTTCTGGGTAGGTGGGGCCCTACGCACCACTGCTGTGTTGCGCTTAGATATAGCACAATGGATGTCCGCCACCACCCGCTGATCGGGGAGAAGAGACCCAGAACAGAGCTCTGCCTATATAAACAAGGCAGAGCTCTGTTTTGTCAGCAGGGATGTGATGGATTTTCTTTCCCTCACATCCCTTAGTAAAAACATCACACAAAAACACTGGTTAGGCACACATTTAACCCTTTGATCGCCCTAACCCCCTTCCCTGTCAGTGTCATTAGTACAGTGACCGAATATTTTTTTAGCACTGATCACTGTATAATTGACACTGGTTCCTACAAAGTGTCAGACTGTCTCAAAGTCTGTATGTAGACACTAACTTTTGCGCAAACCAATCAATATTACGCTTACTGGGATTTTTTTTTTTTTTAACCAAAAATATGTAGCAGAATACATACTGGCCTAAATTGAATAATTTGAGGTTTTACTTTAATCGAATGTTTTATAGCAGAAAGAAAAAAAAAAAACAGTTTTTTTTTCCCCCCAAAGTTGACGGTCTTTGTTTATAGCACCAAAAAAAAAAAAAAAGCAGGTGATCAAATACCGCCATAAGAAAGCGCTACTTGTGGGGGGGAAAAAATTACAAATTGAATGTGTTTACAGCGTTGCATGACCGCGCAATTGTCAGGTAAAGTGACGTGGTGCCATATTGAAAAAAAAAAATGGCCTGGTCATAAAGGTGCTGGTAACTCTTCCAGGGGCCAAGTGGTTAATGTCAGTCACCACAAGGGCACATAGAAAACAATCTTTTTGTCTTTGTGCCTTGTTTACACCATAACACTGGTGTGATGTGCATTTCCACACTGAATTTTTTTTTCGGCAACACATGGCACCGCAGATCACCACACTGCACTGAATGGAGTAACTTTGTACATTCTTAATAAAGTTAACAATTTTTGTAAACAGTGTAATGAGCTGAATAAGTGCATCATACCATCCAGCAAAGACAGACATCCGCCCTCATACTAAAAATGGAACAATCTAGCATGAAATTAGTACGAACAGGTCCTAAATTCAGTAGTGAACACTGTACTAAAGGGCAAATACCACCTTTAATTTAATAACATAACAAAAACAGCAAAGTGCTGGACCCCTTATAACATCTTTTCAGGGTAGTTTATTGGTACCCAGAAATGTAAGCATTGTCCTCCAACCCAGCCAGATCAGGCAACAATCATTTCATCTTTATAGTACCTGAAATTCATAATTTTGCAGCAAGCCCACAAAAGGCAAATATATACCAACTACCAACCCATACCATGGAAGTTCAAAGTGTTTGTTACCAATTACTGTGAAATTTTAGTAAGCTGACCAGTTGTGATTTCAGACCAGCAGAACCTCCTCAATTTGTGGCTTCCACAACTCCAATGCACGGGAGACAGGCAAATATAATTCTGGACACAGCTGGCAATACATGCCATACGCTGGTTGGTTATTCTTTTCAAATCTATAACGTATGCAAGCACAGGAGTTACTCACCTAGTACCCACTTCACTTCAGACCCTTGATAGAAACGTCACTCTCAGTTAAGAACTTCTGAATGTTGGCTCATCTGCAAAAATGGAGACACTTCTTTTGATTGACAGAACTCAGTAGCTTACACCACCCCCCCCACCCTCCATCACACAGTCCTTATACTGCCAATGGTACAATGCCAAAATGATTTGTCCATTACCCATAGAGTCAACACTGTGCTTATGACTTTATGCGCTAGTTTTAGAAATCTAGGCTCCATCTTGCCAATAGAGACCGCTGGCTGAACTACCTGGAGACATTCAATATAAGTCTTGGTAACCCTAGCCAGGAAGGGCCACACTAGAAAAATGTGCTGCAGCCAAGCCTGAAGGCCAGCAGCAGCATTCATGGCTGTGGACACATTTGTAAAGACAATAATGCCAGGCATATACAAGCTAAAAACTTCCAGCGGACTATTAAGCACAAGTATTTATTTCATCCTCTGGTTAGTTCCTTCGTGTCCAATATCAGGATGCACTAAAACCATTTATGCTTAATTGGAGGCGGACATGCAAGCCAAGCAGAATTGCCAGGAGGGAAATATTTTTATGAAGGGAACATCTGCAAAAGCTGATCTGTGTACATAGAACTGCCATCACCACTTGTAAGTTAACTGCAGTCTGATTGCTCAAAGGTACCACAATACACACCTCAGTGGTTCACAAGTACAGAATGAAACATCTGATGAGAACCAAGGAGGCCTCAATTATCTACAGACCAATAAATGGCAAGAGAGCAAAAATCAGAAAAGTCAGAAAAAAAAAAAAAAACGGACCTTCACCCTCTTCCTCACCTCCTTCCAATCCACTCCTCCTGAAGACGTATCGGGTTTTTTTGTTTTTTTTTTTTTTTTTTTATTTATTTACCTTTTTTTGGAAAAAGTCCAGCCCCGCCTCCCCATGGGCATCATTCGCCTTAGGCGATTTGCACGCATCTTGCCCGCAGTGCCTCCCGGGATATGCACGTCACATATCCTAGGAGGCTTAGCCATTCATTCAAGGAAAGGAGGATGAGGGGGTGTGCCTATTGGCGTGTCATCGAGAAGTCCGCCCACTGAATCCAGAAGAACCGGTGAGCCCTCTCGATGACGTGGCCAGGCGTAAAAGGATCTCAGCGGGACAACGCTGGATCCACTAGATGGGTGAGTATCTGAAATGTGCAGATACCAACTTTAGGTAGGCAGGGTCATATAAAAAAAAAAAAATAAATAAACAAGTGGGTGGGGGTGGGGGGTTGGTTGGCCGGAGGTGGTCTTTTACCTTCATAAATTCTATGCATGAAGATAAAAAACCCATCTCTTATGTGACGAAGCACAACCCTACCCCCTCCCCGATCCCTGGGGACTTTGATTTCCTCCATGTTGTCTATGGTAGATCTCAACCTCTGAAAGGTTGCCTACCCCTGGTCTACATTAAAGGGGTTGTAAACTCTCAAGGTTTTTCACCTTAATACAGTCTATGCATTAAGGTGAAAAACCTCCTGTGATACAGCTGCCCCCCTGAGCCCCCCTTTTACTTACCTAAACCCGGTCTTTCCAGCGACGGGGATGAGCACACCAGCTCCAGCCGGTGTTTTGGGACCGGATTGGATTGACCGATAGCAGCACAGCCATTGGCTCCTGCTGCTGTCAATCAAATCCAACGACGCGGGAGTCGGGGCCGAGTCCTGCTATCTGTGTCAATAGACGCAGAAGCAGGACACAGGAGCGCGCCCGCACGAGTGCCCTGAGGGAGAACGACTCTCCAACGGGGCACTCGAGAAGAAAAGGGGCCCGGAGCGCCGCCGAGGGACCCCAGAAGAGGAGGATCGGGGCCACTCTGTGCAAAACCAACTGCTCAGAGGATGTATGACTTTTTTTTGTTTGTTTTTTTTTTTTTAAAACGAACCTTTAGTTATCCTTTAACATATTAAAGTTTACAACAGATTTAGGCGATTGGGGTTTACATACACTCTGAGGTGACATACAAGAATGAATCAGAAACATGCTCTGCCTCCCTCATAAAAGATTAGTACCTGTGGGCTGATCACACCTGAGCAGCGCAGTATGCATGCAACACCCAAAGGCAATATGGGAGGATTGCAGTTTATGGTTAGAATTACAGCTAAATAATGCAGCACTGGATTATGGGAGAGCAATGTCACTTCCCAGTTAAACAGAGAGGGTTGTATTACTACAGGATACAAGTTGGATGACATAAAAAGCTAAAAATAGAAGCATTAAATAGAATTAGAACTACAGCGGCAAAAGTGCTATTAATTAAATAAATCTCTGCAGAGGGAAAGGATCAGGAAAGGGTCTTAACTGAGCTGGCTTGCAAAGAAAATGTGGAGCAAAAAAAAACAAAAAAAAAACAAAAAAAAAAAAAGAAGAATCTAAAAAAGCAGCTATTAAAATTACATGAATACATTAAAGTGACCGTCTTAAAAAATCTCCACTAAACTCTCCCTGAAAAAGAACAAAGTACCTCTCCCATCGCCAGACACCAATCTAGTGGCAGTCACATGTAAAATTCTACAGGCTGGAAGTACCCAAGTTCATCGATCGTTCCACTTGGGTATATCCAGCCTGCCCACGCATAGTTCGACTCTCGGCCGGTCCTTGCTGAACCTGGCTGAGATTCGAACAGTCAATGGCTGGCTTAAGATCACTAGAAATGTGATCAAATCTACGATCC
Source organism: Aquarana catesbeiana (assembly GCF_042186555.1). Lineage (NCBI taxonomy): Eukaryota > Metazoa > Chordata > Amphibia > Anura > Ranidae > Aquarana > Aquarana catesbeiana. The sequence continues at coordinate 273,291,357 of NC_133334.1, forward strand.
AAGGATTATTATGTGTATGGACAGCATGAAGCCACTTTAAAATTAAAGGAGACAATTTAGCATATGCAACAAAAGTTAACCGATTGCTGGAGATGCACGACTAATCGTCAAGAATCGTTATCGCGATTCTTTTCCCCGTTACGATCTTGATAAGCGTTTCACGATTCTTGCTATGCAAAGAATTCTCTCTGCTCTTCTGAAGCCACAGCCGTCAAAAGAAAGAAAGAAAAAAAACGGGCAGTCTGCCAAGAATCACAACATTCTTTAGCAGTTGAACTTAAGTATAAACATTGTAACAATTTGTCAATGGAATAGACTTGGTGTGTAAAATGAAGAAAGTTTAACCACTTAAAACACAAAACCTTTTTCTGACATTTGTTGGTTTCAAGTTAAAATCTTTTTTTTTGCTAGAAAATTACTTAGAATTAGAACCCCCAAACATTATATATTTTTTTTTAGTAGAGACCCTAGAGAATAAAATGGTGGTTGTTGCAATATTTTATGTCACACTGTATTTGCGCAGTGGTCTTTCAAATGCAATTTTGGAAAAAAATGACTTTAATGAATTAAAAAACAAAAAAAAAAATTAACCAGTAAAGTTAGCCCATTTTTTTTTTTTTTGTATCACGTGAGATTTTACGTTGCGAGAATCGTGAGAAAATTGTGATCTTATTCCAAGTAAAAAAATTGTGATTTTCATTTTGACCAGAATCGTGCAGCTATACTGGCAATGCAACTGATTAATGGAAGCCTGTAACAAAAAAAAAAAAAAAAGAAGAGCACATGGGCTGTTTTTCCTTTGCATTCTTTTCCTTATGAAAGGGTCAGTAGTCCATCATGAAAACTTTCCAGTTTCGCAGCTTTCTGTATCAATAGATCACATATGAAGGTATGTTGCTCAAAAGGTGCCAAAGCTAAAGGCAGGCAGGAAGCTGCCATTTTTAGAACAAGGTCAATGTTGACAGCTGCACGTTTCTTTCACAAAAGGTAATCTTTAAAGGCCTCTTGCACACTGCAGCTTGAACACGCTCAGTACAGCAATTTTTTTTTACTGATCTAAAATGCAGCCCATTGTTTATAAGCTGTACACACAAGTAAACAAGTGCTGCGTCTTCGCGAGTAAAACAAAATAAATAAAAAATCTACGTCGCATCAGCCCATGCTCATACGTCAGTACAGTGTGCAAGAGGCCTCATACCGCATCATTATTCTCCATAAGAACAAGGGAAAATCCCTTCACAAAGCGCATGTGAATATAATACTACACAAGTCAGAAGAAAAAGCAGTTCGGGTGTCAGGGGACAATTACAAAAAAGGACAAAAGATCCTGAAATTGCTACTGAAGTATGCCAGTTTGTGCTCAGCCTCTCAGCCAGTGGCTGGCTGATATGAATCTCAACCCAAACACACACACACACACACACACACACACACAAACACACACACACAAACACACACACACAAACACACACACACAAACACACACACACAAACACACACACACACAAACACACACACACACAAACACACACACACAAACACACACACACAAACACACACACACACAAACACACACACACAAACACACACACACAAACACACACACACAAACACACACACAAACACTTTAAAGTGGTTGCAAACCCCTCTGTGCAACTTGTACCTATAGGTGCTGTAAATATCTCCTAAACGGGCACGGTTTAGGAGATATTTACCTTGTAGTGCAGCAATGTCATCATCAGCGCATGCGCTGTGAAGAAACGGCCCTCCAAGCCATTTCTTCACTAGCAAGTGCCACAACTGACGGGCTCCTGCACGCATGTGCGGGAGTGACGTCACGCGGCTCTGGCCAGTCACAGAGCCGGAGTCCGCTGCCCCAGAAGGAAGACGGGTGAAGATTGATGTGGCCACAAGGGGGGGGGGGGGGGGGGGCGGGCTTCATTTACATGCGATGCATACTACCCCATTATGCTTTCACTTTGCAGGGGAATAAAGAGGAAGTAAAACCCATCAGGGTTTACTTCCTCTTTAATGACATCCCAGTCTTAGTCTGTAGGGTTCAATATTGAGTTGGCTCCGCCCTTTGCAGCTATAACAGCGTCACCTCTTCCGGTAAGGCCATCTACAAGGTTTAGGAGGGTGTCTATGGAAATGTTTGACCATTCTTCCAGAAGCACATTTGTGAGGTCAGGCACTGATGTGGATGAGAAGGCCTGGCTCGCAGGCTCCGCTCTAATTCAGCACAAAGATATTCTATCGGGTTGAGGTCAGGACTCTGTGCAGGCTAGTCAAGTTCCTCCAGCCCAAAACACACCTATGTCTATATGAAACTTACATGAAAATATGAAAATACAAAAGCCACATAATGGTGTCACACCTCCCACCAATTCTGCATAGTACAGAAAAACAAATTGAATTTCAAAGGAGGGGGGGGAGGTGGAGGTCACCGCTCACCATAAAAATACATAGAAAATTGTAGTTTATATAGAAATTGTAGTTTGTGCACCACACATGGAGCAGAACACCTAGGGAATTGGGGCGTAGTCAGTTCAGAAGGACAAGCTCTTTGACATGGGCAGAAAAGTAGTATGGTTTGGCCCAGCAGCTGATGGACAGCTGCCTGTTACATTGCTGTATAATACCGGCATGCTGGACAATAATGGCTCATTATTTGGTAAACCAAAGAGAAGAAAGGGCGCTGCTCTGTGACCAAGCTTTGCTCACCGGAACTCGATCAGAGCGCCGCCCTTTCTTCTTTGGTCTGGTCCTGACATGGGACAGCCATGTCAGGGGGCCGTGGCTGGAGCGACGCTGCCTAGGTCCCACATTCATCTACATATTAGTGCACTCGGTTGGTGAGCGGCATCCTCTCTTCTCTTTGATAATGCTCTTTGGGCCCTTTCACACTGGGGTGGGGGCGGTGGTAAAACGCTACTATTGTAAGCGGCGCTTTACCGTCGGTATTCGGCCACTAGCAGGGTGGTTTTACCCCCCCCGCTAACGGCCGAGAAAGGGTTAAAAACCACCCCAAAGCACCAGCGGTACAACCGCGCTGTCCCATTGATTTCAATGGGCAGGAGCGGTGAAGGAGTGGTATACACACCGCTCCGAAGATGCTGCTGGCAGGACTTTTTTTCCCAGTCCTGCTAGCGCACCGCTCCAGTGTGAAAGCCCTCGGGGCTTTCACACTGGGAGAGACAGCAGCGGCTGTTTCGGGTCGGTTTGCAGGCGCTATTACCGCAATAGCGCCTGCAAACCGCCCCAGTGTGAAAGGGCCCTTACACCTCTGAATGGTGCACTGACACCAGGCTCCCTTCACTGAAACCGGCGGGGAGATCTCCCATCTCAACTCCCAGCAATAACTTGAAGTGCATCTGTGTCAAGATTTTGAACATTAAACCATTCATATATTCTTAAAGTGGAGCTCAACCCAAAAAAGGGAGAGAGCTCCGCTTTAAGGCCTACTCATACTATAGCTGCTGACTTTTAAACACAAAAATGACAATTGTCTGTACTTTTGGAAGCAGTTTTAAAAATCCTGCTTGCTGCATTTTCGGTCAGAAAAAAAAAAAAAAAAAAAAAAAAAAAAAAAAACAAAAAGGACAAAAACAAATATGCCCAACAACCCTGCACCAAAAATGCACCATTGAAATGCACTGAAAATGCATCAAGAATGCAAAATAGCGGGCGTTTTCAGTAGCCATTATCGGCTCAATGCGGAAAACTTTTTTCGCCCGATAATTTTCAGCTGCTTAAAATTTCACTACTAAGGAGTTTCATTTTATTTTGGTAAATGAGCTTACATGTATAGCACTTTAGGGGAATTTAGCACCACTTTGATGGCTTTATAGAATTTTTACACGTTTGGTATCACAAAATTGCACAGTAGCTGCTTTTTTTGTATTTGTATTTTTCCCCAGCGTGAATTACTTAAATTTTTGTTGTAAAAAAAAAAAAAAAGAAAAAAAAAAGAAGGTGCTTTTACTGCTTGTTCCGATTGTACATACTTTATAGTGTACATGATCCCGGACACATGTTCACTTTAAGGCTTCAAGAGAGAGGCAGCTACACAAACTAGTGTAGTGGAACCTCAGCATTGTTGTGAAGTATAAAATGGGTGATGCAAGCCTCCAATGCTTACTCAAAACACTTTTAGTGAAAGGTGGCCTTAGCACGTGACCTGCTATTTATAGGTATAGTCCATCCTTTGCGCTAAAATAAATAAACGTACGTGTGTGTGTGTGTGTGTGTGTGTGTGTGTGTGTGTGTGTGTGTGTGTGTGTGTGTCTCACACACACACACACACACACATTAAAGCAACATTAAGCCCCAGGGTCTGATGCACACAGACATTTCCTGTGCCCAGGGGGCTGCGGGTGGCACATACAGCTAACGATACAAGTGAATGCACAGAAGGATTGGGGGGTCTACACAAGTACAGCCACATACAGCCATTCACTTCTATGGTCAGCTGTAAATGCCACCTGCAGCTCCTCAGGTGCAGGAAATCAGCGATTTTAAGCTTCAGCACTTTTGAGCCTCTCAACGCCCGAGTGCACAAGGTCTGAAAATAAAGCAGGTTTTTACAGTAAAACACCACATAAATAGTATAAAATATTTTCTTTTTTGTTGACAATTCTTAGAATTTGTATGCTTTTTTGCCCCTTGGGAGTGTGCTGTGTGCACAAGAGTAGGGAAGATGGAGCTGCGGCCGGCCGGCGCATGGTGGAAGCCGCTGGGGCTGCGGCCGGCCGGCGCATGGTGGAAGCCGCTGGGGCTGCGGCCGGCCGGCGCATGGTGGAAGCCGCTGGGGCTGCGGCCGGCCGGCGCATGGTGGAAGCCGCTGGGGCTGCGGCCGGCCGGCGCATGGTGGAAGCCGCTGGGGCTGCGGCCGGCCGGCGCATGGTGGAAGCCGCTGGGGCTGCGGCCGGCCGGCGCATGGTGGAAGCCGCTGGGGCTGCGGCCGGCCGGCGCATGGTGGAAGCCGCTGGGGCTGCGGCCGGCCGGCGCATGGTGGAAGCCGCTGGGGCTGCGGCCGGCCGGCGCATGGTGGAAGCCGCTGGGGCTGCGGCCGGCCGGCGCATGGTGGAAGCCGCTGGGGCTGCGGCCGGCCGGCGCATGGTGGAAGCCGCTGGGGCTGCGGCCGGCCGGCGCATGGTGGAAGCCGCTGGGGCTGCGGCCGGCCGGTGCATGGTGGAAGCCGTGAGCTAGCACTGTGCCGGGTCAGCACAAGCGCAGTAGCGGTCCCCTGGCGCATGCACAGCTTAGATTTTCACAGGCTCCTGCAGAATTTTCTACTAGCCTGTAAGGTGCTATGAACCCACCGATTGGTGGCTGGAGGAAGTAAACCGTGGATTACAAGTGTGGAGATATCACCGCTCTTATACTCCATTGAAACCTTTGAGTCCCTTTGCTGTGGTGGCAGATGGAACTTCTTATTTGAGAATGGATGATGCACACAGCTGTCCCAAATAGAAGAAAAAAAAAAAAAGTGAACAAAAACACAGAAGGATCCAAGGTGAGGAACTCCACAATCCAGGTTAAGGATTTTGGGGGGAGACGTGACCATGTTACATTGTAAATGTGGGTGTAACAATATATGATCACAAAAGTGAACTAAGCCTTTAAGCCAGGGGTCAGCAACCAGTAGATCACAGACAGGTAACTGGTAGATCGCGATCTGGGCTCACTGACCCGCTATTTCAGAGCATCATTAGAGTGCAATGCATAGGGACTACTTGTAAAGTTGGAGCTGTAGTAGGGAGCCGCATAAGCTGAAGCCTCCTCTGTAGTTCCGGCTCCTGTCCCATGCGGAGTGATAGCAACCGCACCTGCAGCTTTCCTGCGCTTATCTATAGACCTCTATTATATCCTGCAGGTCTGGTGCACTGCATTGTGAAAGTGCACCAAAACTCCTAAATGCAAGATATAATAGAAGTCTATTGCAAAGCGCAGCTAACCCAGGAAAGTTGCAGATGCACTGTGCTGCACCCGCAGTGTGGGTAAACCGCAGCACATCAGTGTGAAAGCAGCCTTATAGGGGCCTTAGAACAGTAAGGGTTCATTCACAAGTGCAGCAGGCACCGCTGCTCCCCTGAAAAGCGATCAGAGTGTGTTTGACAGGTGCTAAGGAGGCAATACGTTGCCTCCTCACCACCTGATTTAAACCCATGATTGCCTTGCAATGCACGCGATTGCTACACAGTAGTACAGCAATTAGAGGTTTAAGTCAGGTGTGAGGAGGCGACACTATGCCCGGTGATCTTCTCCTATGTTGTTCAGGTAGATCTTCACCTCTTGTTGCCTACCCCTGATTTAAGCTATTAGAGAAATGTACAATATTCTTTGTGTGGGTGACGAAACACACAGCGAAGAGAGTTCCTCTATGAATTTATGTCTGGCTGCATGAGAAAAATGTTAGATCACGTTACTGGATCTTCATATTCTTGGCATGCAAGCAACTATGGAAAACAGTTTGCTTAAGTCAAATAGTTTGCAAATGAGCATAATTACATAGGCTATGGATAAACAAGCTTGAACACAGATCAATTTGCACTACTGCCATGTATCATAACCAAATACAGCTGGCATATATAGTCTCTTCTCAAAACAGATATTGGATTCCTATGTCGAAAAAAAAACAACATCTAAAAACAGAAAACAAAAAAAACAAAAAACAAACACACTCCCAAACTGAAATAAGCAACAGACATAAAGGCTGCTCCCAGACAGTCAGACATCCCCTTGAGAACAACAGGTATGGAGAGATCTGCCCATCACAGATCTGAGCCCCAAGGCCTTCTGCCCTACTCATTCCATGATGCCCACACAGTACTTTAGATCCTTGACTCCCCTGGGCAGTGAAGGACCATCCCCAAGTTTGTTAAGCACTTTCAAAAGCCTGTGGCACTCAATCTAGAAAAGGGGTCACATTTAAAATTTGTTACCAACATTTAAAGGGCCAAAAACATTTTTTTTTTTTAGGATCAGCATGATGTTATTCAGAAAAAAAAAGAGAAAAAACAGTAAAATAAAGAGCCCCTCTTACATCATCTCTACCTTAGGAATCCCCTTTACGTTATCCCCATTTACATTAGAATGTCTATCAAAGCCCACCCAGTTAGAGCCCCCTTTACATCAGATTTCCTACCAGTCGTCCACCATTATTGCTTCCACAAAGTAGTCAGTTGTAGCAGGTATGGACAGAGAAGTTGTCTTGCTGGATCAAGCACGTCATGGATTGCTATTGGTTCTATCAGATTAGCGAACCCGTCAGATTAGGTAACGGAAAGGACGGTCCGTCAGCTGCGCATGTGTTCCATCGCTGCCAGGTTCGCCAACCTGACAGAACACCTGCAGTCGGAAGGCAGCGGACATCTTACTACACCCAGCTAAGTCTTGAGTTTCAGAGTAATTTTATCAATAAAGTGAGTGGATATAAATATAGTATATTGACATCTGTGATGCTGTTTGGATGTTTAATTTTGAAAGCCTAAAGGTTTAGCGCTGACCAGTGTTGGGTGTACCAACATGGCCTCCGCCACCTTCCTACTGCTGGTGTCCAGCTTCTTTCAAAATGTATCAAACAGCATCACAGATGTCAACATACTATATTTATTTACATACGCTCACTTTATTGCTAAAATTACTCTGAAATTCAAGACATAGCCGGGTGTATCACGGTGTCTGCTGCCGCCTTCTTCAGACTGCAGATGTTCTGCCAGATTAGCAAACCTGGTAGTGGGGGAACACATAGGCAGCTGACGGAACGTCACTTCAGTTACCTAATCTGATGGGTTTGCTATTCTGACAGAATATTGACACTCCTCACTGCCAACTGGAAATGGAGGAATGTAGTTAAGTGAACCTGACCCTAGCTTTGGGCAGGATGTAAATATTTCCAGCAGGCCATAGAGTTTGGAGACCTCTGACCTAGTAGAACATCAAAAACAACTCAAAAATTTTAAGTGATGTTCAAGATCAAGGTGCATGAATTGCCTTTAGCAAGCCATTAACAGACATCCAAAGCATGAGCCTGGACACCAAGTGCAAGGTCAAAGGCACAAGCAGAATGTGTCACTAGTGAACAGAAAAGGAGGTGTAAAAGTTGGCCATATATTATTTCTCTTGTTCAAATCCATGCAGAAAAATGTAATTGGTTTCCCTATCCAGGATAAGCAGTGTGGATAGAGGGACATCAGTTGCTAGCTATTGAATTCAGCCGCCACTTCTACTTGAACAGTACTTGAATCTGCTTGGATGTAAGTGCCAATTCAGACCAACTCCTTCGTCAAAGCTTGACTGAAAACTCCACTTGCCAAGCAGGCGGGGTGCCAACAGGGCCATCCACAGCTTGAATTTTGGTCGATAACTACTAAATCCAAGCAGTGTACAGTCAGCGTAAGGCTAACGAGAGAGAGAGAGAGAGAGAGAGAGAGAGAGACAGAGACAGAGACGGAGACAGAGACAGAGAGATGTGTACAGTACTGGGAACCGGTAATGGAATACGTGTGCAGCTCAGGCTACAAGGGAAACCAAACCCGTGTCCACCACTAAGAGTGCAGGCCAGGGAGGGAGATTGTCTCAGGTCCAAACCACCGTTGAGCAAAGGATGGATCCCATGAAGCTGTACATCAATGCAGACCCACTGGTATTGGAATGAATGGCAGCCTCACTCTCAGCCTGGGCTTCCACCAGGCCACGCCCCAACAGGGTTCACTCCGCCTCTCAGAGCTTAACCATGCTTAAAGCGGAGTTCCAGTCAAAAAAAGTTTTTTACATCAATCAACAGCATTAAATCTAAATAACAACCTTTGGAAAAAAAAAAAAAAAAAAAAAAACACACATTTTTTTTATACTCACCTTTTTAGGTCTGTTGCTAGGGGGTTCCTCGTAATCTGCCTCTTCCTCTCCGTGGTGCCTGAAGTCATTTCCCTCGGCGCCCGTGCTCGCTAGTGTTCCTGGGAGATGTCTGTCATCATTTCCCAGGAGACACTGGGCAGTGCCGAGGGCTTAGTTGCCATCACAACAGGGGGTGGGCACTTCCGATAACCCTGCCCATTGTGATGGCAACGTGAGAACTCAATGGCGCTGCGCGCCTGTCATACTGCGCATGCGCGAGAACGTATCAAGGAGCAGTATGCTTGTGGGCTTCACATGCCCACAAGCAAGATGGAAACGGCCGGGACAAACGAATAAAACTTTATTTTTTATAATAAAGTGGACATCGGGGGATGAAATTTCTAAAACAAGTGAGTGCTAAAAGTGAATGTTATGATCCTAATAAATGTTTTGAAAAATAAAAAAGGAAAACATGTCGGTGGAACTCCGCTTTAAGCTCCGAGGGGAGCCGTGAAATGGGTTGGGGGCGTAGCCTCCCGGGAGCCCAGGCTGAGACTGCAATTCATTCCAATATCAGCAGGTCTGTATTGATGTGCGGGATCCATCCCTTGCTCAGATGTGTACAGTACTTTACATCCTTTACTCTTCTCCATAAAAGGTTGATGAATCTGCTTTACTCAATATTCCAGTGTGGCAAAAAGCATCTACAAATGCATTACTACTATTAAAGTGGTAGTAAACTCTGTACTACCACTTGTACCTACAGGCAAGCCTATAGTAGGGCTTACCTGTAGGTACTGTGAATATATCAAACATGCACAGTTTAGGAGATATTCAGAGTGCATGCTGCCTGTGACATTACCGGTGCATGCGCTCTGAAGGTCCAGCATACACAGTTCCGGACCTTCAGAGCCCATGCCATAAACAGCGGCTCCCACACGTATGTGCGTGAGTGACGTCATTGCGCCCCCGGTCACTCATATAGCCGGAGGCTGTGAACCCGGAAGAAAGAGGTCAGTCCTCTCAGTGGCGACAGCACGGTGCTTCGTAAGGTAAGTCTCATAATGTGCTAGTATGCGATGCATACTAGCACATTGCCTTGCAGGAAATCAAGCCAGCGCATAGCTTTGTCGCTGCCCGCACTACTGAACTTCTCTGCTAAAGAATTGTTCCCCTAAAGTTTCATATACAGAAAAAAAGGATCAGAATATGAATCAAACTGCCTAATCAGTACACTTGTCTGCCTGTGCATGGTGATGCAGAAAATGCATGAACAAAATGAAAGACGATCAATGGAGAGAGAGGGGGGCAGAGCTGAACAGCAGCTCCATGTATGAATGGACACAAGGAGCTGTGACCCGGCTCGGGTGCCCCCATAGCAAGCTACTTGCTGTGGGGGCACTTGACAGGAGGGAGGGGCCAGGAGCAGCAAAGAGGGACCAGAGAAGGACGATCTGGGCTGCTCTGTGCAAAACCATTACAACATAGGTGGCAAGTAAAAAAAACCATGTTATAAAACGAGATTTTACAATCACTTTAACCACGTAAGCCCCGGACCACTTGGATGGCCAAAGACCAGAGCACTTTTTGCAATTCAGCATTGCGTCGCTTTAACTGACAATTGCGCGCTCGTGCAAAGTGGCTCCCAAACAAAATGGACGTCCTCCCCCCCCCCACAAACAGAGCTTTCTTTTGGTGGTATTTGATCACCTCTGCTGTTTTTTTTTTTTTTTACACTATAAACAAAAAAAGAGCGACAATTTTGAAAAAAAAAATATATATAATTTTATATAATTATATTATATAGTATACTATATTTTTTACTTTTTGCTATAATAAATATCCCCAAAAAAAATATATAAAAAAAAAACTTTTTCCTGAGTTTAGGCCGATACCTATTCTTCTACATATTTTTGGTAAAATCGCAATAAGCGTTTATTGATTGGTTTGCGCAAAAGTTATAGCGTCTTCAAAATAGGGGATAGTTTTGTGGCATTTTTATTAATTTTTTTTTTTTTTTTTACTAGTAATGGCGGCGATCAGCGATTTTTATCGTGACTGCAACATTATGGCAGACAGATTGGACACTTTTGGTGCTATTTTTGGACCATTCACATTTATACAGCGATCAGTGCAATTAAAAATGCATTGATTTTACTGTGTAAATGTGACTGGCAGTGGGGTTAACCAGGAGGGGGCGCTGTTCCTTTGCTGTCTGTGCCCCTATTAAGGAGATTCCCTCTCTCTATTTGTCTACCATTATCATTGAAAGTGAAAGTAAAAGTAAAAGAAAATCTCAAATATTGGGTTGTCCCCAGAAAAGTAAGAGAGAGGGGAAATCTTCCAATGGGGACATTAGTTCTGGTGACCTGGGGGTCGTCCCAAATTAACTCCTTTCATTTTCAGGGATTTCCTCTAACTTCCTGTTTGGCTATGGGACAGGAAGTGAAGCGATATCTCGGCAATGGGACACAGATTTTTTTTTTTTGCCATCTGACAGGGGGTTATAACCCTCCTACTCTATCCAAAATGAACAAAAAAATAAAAATAATGTTTGCCTATAATTCTACTTTAAACTTTTTTTTTTTGAAAAACTTAGTCCAGAAAGCTTGTTACTGGGGAAAAGAATAGTGCAAAATGAGCGTGTGCGCACATTTTTCAAGCACTTGCACTGAAGTCTATTGCAATCAAAAAGCTTAAAAGCTCATGTACTTTTCCAAGCTACAAAACCACACTACACTCAGGTGTGAACAATAGGATTTCAAAGCTACAAAAAAACACTCAGGTATGAGTAGGGGCCTTAGTGTCAAAACAAAAAGACAAAGCTGGAAGAATATTGAAATCGTTTCAGAATACCGATTCTATTCATGGGAAATCTAAAGCAAGGCCTACTTGCATGGAAAAAAAAAAAAAAAAAAACTTGTCTCATGATTACTACTGCACAAACCTCCATGGAATGAATGATGCAACATAAATGAAACAACGCTATAAAGTGGACTGTGATTATTCCAATCCTAAAAACAGACAAGCACACAACAGACACATCCAAAGTCACTAGCTATCTGGTACCTGCTGTCAAACATTCAATAAAAACTAAAAAACGTAAAAGCTTCGAACCCACAAACTTTTTCTTTAAGCGGGGGCCCTAGAGAATAAAATGGTGGGTGTTCCAATTTTTTATGTCGCATGGTATTTGTGCAGTGGTTTTTCAATTTCTCTGGGGAAAAAAAAAAAAGACTTTAATGTTATTGCACAAAAACACAATAGAATACCCAATTGTTTGGTAAAATATAAAAGATGATGTTATGTCGAATAAATGGATACCCAACATGTCATGCTTCAACCACTTGCCGCAAACCGTCGTAGCTGTACGTAGTAGACTAGCTGCCATAACCCTGGTATTTTCAGAAACAGTGGGCGGTCCTCTTTGGGATTAAAGTGGTCTCTGCAGCGGATTCGCCGCAAGATCACTTTTATCGGGGTGCAGAAGAGGAGCCCCGCCTGCCACGCTCTGGTCGTCTCCGCCGCTTAACAGAGCAGTCGGTAGCGGCGGAGACTATCGCGTCCTCTCCCCTGACAGGCCTGGAGCCGAATGAGGGAAAGATGGCCCCGACTCGGCTCCATAACATTGGAACGGAAGCGACGTCAAACATCACTTCCGCCCAATGTTCTTAAAGGGGACATTTTTTTACAACACATTAAATTTTTTTATTTTTTTGGCATTTAAGTGTAAATGTGAGATGACCCCAGATCTCATATTTAGGAGGTCCTGTCATGCTTTTTTTCTATTACAAGGGATTTTAACATTCCTTGTAATAGGAATAAAAACGTGACCCAGAAATTTTTATTTTATATATAAAAAGGACAGTGTAAAAGTAAAAGAAGAAAAATTTAAAGCTCCCCATCCCGCCGAGCTCACGCGCAGACGCAAACACATATCCAAGTTGTGCCCGCCTATGAAAACCGTGTTCAAACCACACATGTGAGGTATCGCTGCGATCGTAAGCAATAATTCTACCACTAGATCTCCTCTAACTCAAAACTGGTAACCTGTAGAAATTTTTAGACCTCGCTTATTGTCAAAGTTTGTCGCCATTCCACGAGCGGCCGCAATTTTAAAGCATGACATGTTGGGTATCAATTTACTCAACATAAGATCTTTCACAATAAAAAAAAAAAAAAAATGGGCTAAATTTACTGTTGTCTTATTTCTTAAGTCAAAAATGTGTATTTTTTCCCCCCCCCAAAAAAAATTTTGCTTGTAAGACAGCTGCACAAATACGGTGCGACAAAGTATTGCAACGACCTCCATTTTATTCTCTAGGGTGTCTGAAAAAAAAATATTATATACACAATATAATATAAATACGTTTGGGGGTTCCAAGTCATTTTCTAGCAAAAAAAAAAAAAAAAAAAAAAAACACTGATTTTAACTTGTAAACAACTAGTGTCAAAAAGAGGCTCAGTCCTTAACCACTTAAGGACTAGCCTCGTTTTGAGATTTTGGTGTTTACATGTTTAAAACAGTTTTTTTTTGCTAGAAAATTACTTAGAACTCCCAAACATTATATATTTTTTTTCTAACACCCTAGAGAATAAAATGGCGGTCATCGCAATACTTTTTTTTCACACCGTATTTGCGCAGCGGTCTTACAAGTGCACTTTTTTTTGAAAAAATTAAATTTTTGAATAAAAAATAAAACAGTAAAGTTAGTCCAATTTTTTTTTTATATCGCGAAATATGTTACGCCGAGTAAATTGATACCCAACATGTCACGCTTCAAAATAGAACCCGCTCGTGGAATGGCGTCAAATTTTTACCCTCAAAAATCACCATAGGCGTTATTTAAAAAAATTCTACAGGTTACATCTTTTGAGTTACAGAGGAGGTCTAGGGCTAGAATTATTGCTCTCGCTCTACCGATTGCGGCAATACCTCACGTATGTGGTTTGACCACCGTTTTCATACGCGGACACTACTCAAGTATGCATTCGCTTCTGCGCGCGAGCTTGTTGGGACGCTTTTAAAAAAAAAAATAATTTTACTTGATTTTATTTATTTTTCACTGTTTTTTTTTAAAAAAAAAAATTGAGTCACTTTTATTTCTATTACAAGGAATGTAAACATCCCTTGTAATAGAAAAAAAAAAGCATAACAGGACCTCTTAAATTTGAGATCTGGGGTCCTCAGATCTCATATTTGGACTAAAATGCAAAAATTTGTCATTTGAAAAAATGACAACAGAAAAATATGCCTTTAAAGTGGTTGTAAACCCTTTACAACCACTCTAACCTACAGGTAAGCCTAGATTAAGGCTCACCTGTAGGCGCTTGAAATATCTCCCAGAACTGCACGGTCTAGGAGATATTTGCAAATCGCCGTAGAGTGATTTCTTCTGTGCATGCGCCGGAGTTAGAAAGGGCACGCTGTGCCGTTTCTAGCTCGGGTCATGCCGTTAAAGGCGGCTCCCGTGCGCGTGCGCGGGAGTGACGCCACGTGCCTCCGGCCAGTCACAGAGCCGGAGTTCGCGGCCCCGGAAGGAAGGAGGGGTGAAGAATGAACGCTTGCTACTAGCAAGGAAGACTGGGACATCGCGGGCTTCTCCTGCAGGTAAGGGTCACATAATGGGCTACTATGCAATGCATAGTAGTCCACTATGCTTTACCTTTGCAGGGAAACAAAGAGGAAGTAAAACCCATCAGGGTTTACTTCCTCTTTAAGACGTATAGGCGGAAGTGACGTTTTGACGTCGCTTCCGCCCTCCTTTGGTATGGAGACAGGTGGGGGCCATCTTAGCCTCACTCATCTCCATACCACAGAAGTGAAAGGACCCGATCGCCTCCGCCGCTACCGACGGCTCCGTCAAGCAGCGGAGGGCGGGGGAGAGCAGCGGGAGGGGAGTGGCACCTCTCCCGCTGCTGATAATGGTGATCTTGCGGCGAATCCCCCGCAGAGACCACCGTTATCGTAAACAGAACCGCCGGCTCTAAAGATGGATACCTCGGTTGTGGCAGCAGCTGCTGCCGCTACTGAGATATCCATCTTCAAACTGCCGACGTATATGTACATGTACAAGCGGCATTTTGTAAGCCTTCACAGGTTACCAGTTTAGGAGTTCCACAGGAGGTCTGGTGCTAGAATTATTGCTCTCACTATAAACATTTGCAGTGATAGCTCACATGTGTGGTGCAAACACTGTTTACATATGCATGCGTGACCTACGTATGCGTTCACCTTTTTCACCTTTGTGCACAAGCACGGGGGGGGGGGGGGGGGGGGGAACAGGAAAGCAGTCACATTTTTTTAATTGCACTTTTTTTCTTTGAACATTTATTTTTACACTGTCTCTTTATATATATTTTTTTAATAATTATATATCTCTATATCTCTATATCTCTATATCTCTATATCTCTATATCTCTATATCTCTATATCTCTATATCTCTATATCTCTATATCTCTATATCTCTATATCTCTATATCTCTACTTTATTGCCATCACAAGGAATGAACAACATCCCCTGTGATAGCATGGGCAGTGACAGGTACTCTTTGCTGACACATGGACTCTCCCATGCCCTCCAAAGCATCTGATCAAACCAAGATCGAATTGATATCAGGGGTCTCAAACTGGCGGCCCTCCAGCTGTTGAAGAACTACAAGTCCCATCATGCCTCTCTGCCTGCGGGAGTCATGCTTGTAACTGTCGGCCTTGCAATGCCTCATGGGACTTGTAGTTCCGCAACAGCTGGAGGGTTGCCAGTTTGAGACCCCTGGAACCATTAGATGCTTGTTCAATGCCTGCCAGTGAGAGAGTGACCCCCTTCCACCACCTGTAAAAGTAACCAGTGGCTTCTTAGTGAAGGGAATTGCCAGGCCTAGAAAAAAAAAAAAAACCCGCGCTCGATCATTGCTGCAGCGATGACCGAGAAATCACCTTTCTAATCCAGCGACAAACTGGTATGACGCTGTTCCTCAAGTGGTTAAAAATGAAAGTTTCTGTGTTGCTCATAACAGCGAGGGGTTTTTTTTTTTTTTTTTTTTTTTTTTATTACTGCTTTCATTTTCTATGTTCTGCTAAACATCTGATTCCTAAACATCTGATTCCTAAGCACAACACAGACGCCATGCAGCTTTTATTAAAATATTTTAGCTTTTTCCAAAGAAAAAGTAACATCTCCTCAATACAAACCTTACATAAATTCAGACAGACAATGGCTGAAGGAGAAACATCTTTTCTTAAATAACTGCAAATAATTTTACCATACAAAATTTTGAGCTCTGGCAAAACTGCACTTTGTTTACAACTTGCAAAATACAAAGTTCACCGACTACCACAGCACTCCTAAGGCAATGCATTCTTTATCACGGCCATGTCCCACCAAAGGTGTTTAACTTGACAAAAATAGTAACAACCTGTTTTACTCATGCACACTTATACATAACATTAATAACTGGTTTCTAAAAACAGTGTTTACAACAAAAGTGACATAATGGACGCCATGGCTTGCTTACACCGCTGTCATGCAAACCCATTACATGCACGAACAGCTAAGAATGGAGACATCGGGCTTAGCCTTGTGTACACAGAGGTTATCCTAAGCTGCCACATGCTACAGCCATCTCTTGTTGGGAACAATGGGTATGACAGAGTAGGCTCCCGCCCCGAACGCTGTGAGACCCCACCAGGAATGCAGCCAGGCCTCTCCATGTTGGCACAAACACAGCAACACCATCCTATTTCTCTACCATGCAAAAAAAAAAAAACAACAAACAAAACAACAACACAAAGCCTGAACACAAGAAGCACGCAGCATCACAAGGGATTCCCATAACAAAACACACAAACAACATACACCACTTCTCTGCAACTATCAGCATCTAATAAATACAAGTGCATAACAATACATCCTGACAAAACCCAGTACATAGGGACGGTTTTCACAATAACATACTGACAAACTGTTCTAAAACAGACCAGGCTTTTTCTGCCACTTTGTTTACATGTAATGATTAAGGGTGTTGAATATAAATCGCAGCATCGATGCATCGCGATTCAGAAGTTCACGATGCTGCGAGTCAGCCTAATCGATCCCCGATGAGGTCATCCGTCGCTCCGTGCAGTTCTCTGCCTCTCGGGTAAGAAAAACAGAGGCAGAACCTGCATGGTGGATAAAGCCCCCTCCCCTTCACTGAAGCAGAAAGTCAGCTGGTGACCCGACAGCCAGTACAGTGCAGGGGGGAGGAGCTCGAGGAGACCCGACATGAGGAAAGGCTTTACTGGAGGCACCAGAAGGAGAAAACACACCGAGTAGCATGGAGGAGGGGGAAATCGACTGACACAGATCAGGCGAGTGCCAGTTTCACTGATCCCTTCCCTCCACTACCATCACCCCTCTTGCCCCTGACCCCCACCACCCCTCTTGCCCCTGACCCCCCACCACCCCTCTTGCCTATGGAGAAAAATTTAGTTTTTCTGACTGCTTGAATTTTTGGATAAAAAGGTTTTTAACCATGCGCAGTAATCGTGATGCATCGCGGAATCTAATCAAATTGTGGACAGGATAATCATAATCAAATCGTGAGACCAGTGAAGATGTGCAACCCTAGTAATGACCAGCATATTTTGCTAGAAAATTACTTAGAACCCCTAAACATGTATATATTTTTTTTTTTAAACAAAGGAGGCCCTAGAGAATTCATTGGTCGGTTTTGCAATTTTTTTTTTTTTTTTTATGTCACGTGGTATTTGTACAGCAGTTTTTCAAACGCAATGTTTTTGGAAAAACACTATTTAGAATTTTACTGCAAAAAATAAATAAAAAACACGACAATACATAACCCAATTTTTTTTTTTTGTAAAATATAAAAGATGTTACACCGAGTAAATAAATACCAAACATACCACGCTTTGAAATTGCGCATGCACCTGCAATGGCGACAAATGACGTAAATGTAACTATCCGCAGGCGACGATTTAAATGCATTTACAGGTTAACACTTTAGATTTACAGAGGAGGTCTAGTGCGTGAATTGCTGGCCATGAACTGATGCAGGCAGTGATACCTCACATGCGTGGGACGATCGTTGTTTGCCTTTGCATGTGAGCATTTTTTTTTTTTTTTTACGCTGTTGCTTTAAACACACCCTGTACTATATTTCTGTAGGTTAAACGTGTCATTAAAGTGTTACTAAACCCAGGAGCCTGCATTCGCTATATCTAGTCTTGCACAGTACGCAGAACATGGAGGTGCAATTATTTTAGTAAACATTATAGACTGCTAAATACCTTTTCTCATCAGCAGTATATAGCAGTCTTGTGACTGCTATCAGTGCCTGGTTAAAGCGTGTAGGAGGAGTCTTTATTCTCCCATGACTGTCCTATGAGGCTGCAGAACCCCTAACCCTCTGGACAGTGCTGATTGGCCCTGTGCTGATCACATGCACCCTCCCAAGAAATAAAAAAAAAAAAAAAAAAACATTCTAGCAGTACACACCAAACTGAGCATGTGCAGATTGACTCCAAAGGCTCGGTAGTATCAAGAGATGGATTGGGGACAGTGGAAGGGGAGGATCAGAGAAATCAGAATCTCACAGCCTTTTTACACAATGTGCAGGATTAACCCCTTAGGTTCCACAGTGAGTATAACAAGCATGCTTTACTGCATATACAGACTGATTTTACTGTTGTGGGTTTAGTAACACTTTAAAATACAAGTTAATGCTTAACATGCTCCACATGCTTAAAGTGGAGTTCTTTGACAGAATGGGCATCCATCTTAGTGTGGTTCAGTTTGGTCTTTAACCACTTCCCGCCCGCTGTATAGTAAAAGGACAGCAGGCAGGATGCACCCTCGACGACGTCATGACGGCGCCCCACAACCAGAGGGGAGAGTGGCGATGGCGGCCGCCCTGTGTTCCTAGGACACGGCACGACCCCGTTCTCAGTACAGAACCAATGACGCGGCTCTTTACCCATGTGATCGGCTGTGTCTAATCACAGCCGGTCACATGTAAACAAGAAAAAGTTCCGTTCATCAGCTCTCCTCTGTGTGTGGCGAGGAGAGCCGATCAGTGGCAGTGGAAAAACTTTTTTCTCTTCAAAATTTTTGGTCTATTTTTAGTTTTATTTTTAGCAAAAATTTAAAAACCCAGGGGTGATAAAATACTACCAAAAGAAAGTTCCATTTGTGGAAAAAAAAAAAAAAAAAAAGATAAAAATTTTGGTACAGTGTTGCACAACCGCGCAATTGTCAAGAAGCGCAAGTGCGACAGCGTTAAAAGCTGAAAAACCTGGCCTGGGCAGGAAGGGGGTAAAAGTGCCCGGTAGGCAAGTGGTAATAATGTTCTATAACACTCAAAACATCCAAGAAGTCAAAAAGTCAACATAAAACAAAAATGCACATAGCAAAGATACACAAAACTGCCATAATGCAATATAAACTGCACATTTCCACACAGAACCAAAAAACGCACACCCAACGCTGCTCGGGTGAAGCATGCGACACGCTAGAATTTGCAATAAATGCCACCAATATGCAAAATACACACAGAATAGAAAACATACACAAGCTATATACATATACACATTAAGAAGAAGCAACAGAAAACAAACAAAACAATGCAGAATATTCACACAACATACGTAGCCTCAAAAGAGGCAACAGCAAGGCACAGCATACCTTCAATCCAAATCATACAAATACACACAAGCAGCCAATTTACAAAAACTAGGACAAAACAGCAACCTGAATTCCTAACAATGAAGCTGGTTTTGTGATCCACAGCAGAAAACAAAAAAAAGAAGAGACACAAGGAGACTTTCAATGCCCGACATGCTTGCAGCACCACAGGATGAAACAGATAAACGCACACACACACACACACACACACAACATACAACCTGAAAAGACAAAGAAAACAAAGAACCATGCTGAAAAAAATATATAAACAATTCCACAGACTTAAAAAAGGAGACTTTCGGTGTATAAATACACACAGCACATAGTGTCCCAGAGGAGACAACAGACACATGGCTAAGTGGTTTGCACTGTGGACAGCACAGGGGTCACAGTGTCAACTTCCTTAGATAGAGGAAGTTTCTAACATGCCTTACAGAATGCATAGGGCTTCATTCACACAGGAACATATTGGTGCACAAAACCGCTCATCTTTTTCTCCATCATTCTTAATGGCACCCCATTACACCTTGCTAATGAATGAGAGAAACCTTGTACCAAAAACAAACAAGTACCCCCCAAAAAAAAAAAAAACAACACACTTCACTGTGATTCCAAGAGATCACCAACACACCAGGTTCAGATAAACTGACGGGACACAAACCCCCTTGATACCCCTTTATGATTGCCAATGACACGATCAAAAGCAAGTATGCATCAGAAGCTTTCCGTTATCCGGCTGCGCTCTCAGCACAGTAAAGTGCTTACTTAGGACCGTATACATCCAACTGCATGTATGCGGGAAGAGGTTAATGTCACCAACAGAAGGCTGCTGCTGGTGACATTAAAGTGTCCTGACGAAGGTGTGCTGGTGATATCTTGAATTGGACTTCTTTAGCAGCACCGAATGCCATTTCACCACAGCGCCCTCCTATGACTGGGTCTCATTACTGTATGGAGTGTGCTGGACTCTTTTGCATTTATGGTCTTTGGCTCGGGAGCGAGCAGCAATAGTACCATCTCTGTGTATCCATAAGAGACAGCGCGCATTTCAGCTCCGCCCCCCTACTCACTACCTGTGAGTGACAGCAGCGGGAACCAATGCTCTTGTGCACATCACTGGATTGAGATGGGGCTCAGGTAGGTCGGGGGGGGGGAATGCTGCACACAGAACAACCGACAGCAAGTGTAAACAAGCCCTAAAAAAAATTAAAAAAAAAGTGTTGTGGCATAAACAATAACATTTTTAAAGAAAAAGTGAACAGTGAGCAGATTACAAAAAAAAAAAATTTATATATATATATATATATATATATATATATACACACACACACATACACACACACAGTCCTATGTTATTTAAAAGATAACATCTGTCAGGTGTGATGGATACGCACACAGGCAAAGGACAGCGGTATCAGCACTCCATCCCAGCTAACTGCCTCGGTGCACCACACAAAATGAATAATGCAGCAACAGGTATTGTATGCACTCAAAAGGGCTCCCACAGATGAACGAGGATGACAGTACAATAGTTCTGTGGCATCAATGAACCGGTGAGTCAGTCCGCCTTGGAGAAAAAAAAAAAAAAAAAGATATATATCTGTCTCTCCATCTATCTCAAACCTGACACCCCCTCCAAGCTTCCAGTCTTGATAAAGCCCCGACAAACCGGGTTACCGATAATTAGAATGTTAATTGTATTAACAAAACCACAGAACTGTAACATTTATGACTATTTATTGTGAAAACAGAGAGCAGATATCAGGGAAGGATCTTTCTGCCCTCCCATCAGACGTCTCTCTATGGCATTTCACACATTCGGAGAGGATTTCATGAAAGCGCCAGGATTGTAAACAATGACTTCTCAGCTCTGACAGTAATCTCCATCCACGGGCTGCTTTAGACCCCTTTCACACTGGGGGCGCCTTTTAGGCGGTTTAGCGCTAAAAACAGCGCCTCTCATGCCTCCCCAGTGTGAAAGACCGAGTGCTCTCACACTGGAGCGGTGCGCTTGTAGGACGAGGAAAAAAAAATAAAAATTAGTCCTGCAAGCAGCATCTTTGGGGTGGTGTATACATCGCTCCAAAACCACCCCTGCCATCAAAATAAATGGGTAGCAGTCATAACAGCGGTAACGCGCCGCTAAAACGAATGCATTAGGCTGAAAAGCATTCTGTGGGCAGCAGCCCCCCCCCAATACTTACCTGAGCCCATCTATCTAGCGATGTCCATGAGTCCCTCAGCCACCCGGGACTCTCCCTCTTGATTGGCTGAGACACAGCAGCGGCACCTTTGGCTCCCGCTGCTGTTACAGTCATATGAGAGAGAGGGGGAGGGGCCGAACCACAGCTCTGTGTCTGAATGGATACACAGGAGATGCAGCTCTGCTTTGGTGCCCCCATAGCAAGCCGCTTACCGTGGGGACACTCGACAGGGAGGGAGGGGCCAGGAGCGTCGAAGAGGGACCTCAGAAAAGGAGGATCCGGGCTGCCCTATGCAAAACCACAGCACGGGGCAGGTAATTATAACGTTTGTTATTTTAAATAAAAAAAACCTAGACTCTCCAGTGTGAAAGCCCTGAGGGAAAAAAAGTCCCGAGTCGATTTGCGGTGGTTTTTAACCCTTTCTCGGCCGCTAGCAGGGGGTAAAACCGCCCTGCTAGCGGCCGAATACCGACGGTAAAGCGCCGCTAATAGCTAATAGCGGCGCTTTACCGCCGACACCGCCCCAGTGTGAAAGGGGCCTAACCAACTATTAAGCTTTTTTTTTTTTTTTAGAAAGGGCACCCAGCAGACCTGATTATTTTCCAGATAAACGAAAAGCCTTCCAATGTCCAACACATATGGGTGAATGATTTGTAAATCCACATTCTCACCAGAAGAATTATACAGGCTTTATATAGCGCCAACAGTTATCGCAGCAAAACCGATCAGCCATAACATTACGACCACTGACAGGTAAAGTGAACAAGAAGGATTATCTCATTACAATGGCATCTGAAAGTGGGTGGGATTATCTTAAGCAGTAAGTGAAATATGATGTCCCTGAAGTTGAAAACAGAAAAAAAAAAAAAAAAAAAAAAAATGGGCAAGCGTAAGGATTTGATTGACTTTGACAAGAGCCAAAATTGTAATGGCTGGATGATTGGGTCCCAGCTATAAACTATATATAGAAACCATATATATGCTGTAAACCAAACCTATAGATATTGTGGGATGTTCCTGGTCTGCAGGGGTCAGGATTGATCAACAGTAGAGCTGCACGATTCTGGCTAAAATGAGAATCACATATTTTTTTGCTTAGAATAAAAAGATCACGATTCTCGTGACGTAAAATCTTTCACATTATAAAAAAAAAAAAAAATTGGGCTAACTTTACTATTTTTTTTTTAATTCATTAAAGTAATTTTTTCAAAAAAAATTGCATTTGAAAGACCGCTGCGCAAATACAGTGTGACATAAAATATTGCAACAACCATTTTATTCTCTAGGGTCTATCTCTATCTCTATCTCTATATATATATATATATCTCTATCTATCTATATCTATATATTCCAAGTAATTTTCTAGCAAAAAAATAAATGATTTTTAACTTGAAACCAACAAATGTCAGAAAAAGGTCTAGGTGTTTAAGTGGTTAAACTTTCTAAATTTACACACGAAGTCTATTCCATTGACAAATTGTTACAATGTTTAGACTTAGTTCAACTGCTAAAGAATGTTGGCAGACTGTCCGTTTTTTTTTCTTCCTTTCTTTTGATGGCTGTGACTTCAGAAGAGCAGAGAGAATTCTTTGCATAGTAAGAATCGTGGAAAACTTATTAAGTTCGTAACGGGAAAAAAAAAAAAAAAAAATTCATTGTGCAGCTCTAATCAACAGTGGTCCAAGGAACGAAAACCAGTGACCTGGTCATGGGTGGCCAAGGCTCATCGATTGAGGTGGGGGAAGGAAGATTAGCCTGTATACAGCTGTGGCCGAAAGTTTTGAGAATGACACAAATATTAAATTTTCGCAAAGTCTGCTGCCTCAGTTTTTATAATGGCAATTTGCATATACTCCAGAATGTTATGAAGAGTGACCAGATGAATACCAATTAATTGCAAAGTCCCTCTTTGCCATGTAAATGAACTTAATCCCATAAAAAAATATTTCCGCTGCATTTGTGAGAGGAAGGCTTCAGGGTGCCCAAGAAAGTTCAGCAAGCACCAGGACCGTCTCCTACAGTTGATTCAGCTGCGGGATCGGGGCACCACCAGTGCGGAGATTGCTCAGGAATGGCAGCAGCAGGTAGGTGTGAGGACATCGGCACACACAGGTAGGAGAAGACTTTTGGAGGATGGCCTGGTGTCAAGAAGGGCAGCAAAGAAGCCACTTCTCTCCAGGAAAAACATCAGGGACAGACTGATATTCTGCAGAAGGTCCAGGGATTGGACTGCTGAGGACTTGGGGGAAAGTCATTTTCTCTGATGAATCCCCTTTCCGATTGTTTGGGGCATCTGGAAAAAAATCTTGTCCGGAGAAGAAAAGGTGAGCGCCACCATCAGTCCTGTGTCATGTCAACAGTAAAGCATCCTGAGACCATTCATGGGTGGGGTTCCTTCTCAGCCAAGGGAGTGAGCTCACTCATAATTTCATCTAAAAATACAGCCATGAATAAAGAATGGTACAAAAACATCCTCTGAGAGCAACTTCTCCCGACCATCCAAGAACAGTTTGGTGAGGAACATCGCCTTCTCCAGCATGATGGAGCACCTTGCCATAAGGAAAAAGTGATAACTAAGCAGCTTGGGAAACAAAACATCGAAATTTTGGGTCCATGGCTAGGAAACTCCTCAGAACTTAATCCCATTGAGAACTTGTGGTCAATCCTGAAGAGGCAAATGAACAAGAAAAAAACCCACAAATTCTGACAAACTCCAAGCATTGATTATGAACACGCTGCTATCAGTCAGGATGTGGACAGAAGTTGAGCAATAACATGCCGGGGGGGGGGGGACTTGCAGAGGTCTTGAATAAGAAGGGTCACCACTGTAAATATTGACTCTTTGCATAAACTTCATGTCATTGTCAATAAAAGCCTTTGACACTTATGAAATGCTTGTAATTACACTTCAGTATCCCATAGTAACATCTGACAAAAAAGATCTAAAAACACTGAAGCAGCAGACCTTGTGAAAATGAATATGTGGTCCTGATAGAAAGGTGTCAGAATACACAGAGCATCGCAGTTGGTTGTGTATGGGGCTGTGTAGCCGCAGAGCGGTCAGGGTGCCCATGATGACACAAGCGCCTATAATGGGCAAGTGAGAATCAGGACTCGACCACAGAGCAATGGAAGAAGGTGGCCTGGTCTGATAAATTCAAAAATGGTTTGAGGAACACCACAAGGTGTTGATTTGGCCCTCCAGATCTCAATCCAAATCGAGCATCTGTGGGATGGGCTGGAAAAACAAGTCCGATTCATGGAGGAACCAACTTACAGGAACTGAAAAGTGATATAAAACCCAAAAGGAAACACTTTGCAGTTTACCAGTTCTTAGATGTGATGGCTGCACAAGTTTTCTTGTTTAGGCTCTCTCTTTTACCAGCCGGTAAGTCTGTTTTTCAACAGAACAAGCTGTCCTGCAGATGAATCAGTTATAGGGATGAGACAAACCATTTATCACTGATGGGGGATTGTTTAATGATCAAAATTTTATGTAAAACCTTCCATGTTTTATGTAAAACCATTCATGTGTGGGGTTGCTCCTCAGCCAAGGGAGTGGGGGGCTCACTCATCATTTCATCTAAGAACACACCCATGAATAAAGAAGAATACAAAAATATCCTCCGAGAGCAACTTCTCCCGACCATCCAAGAACAGTTTGGTGAGGAACATCACCTTCTCCAGCATGATGGAGCACCTTCCCATAAAACAAAAACAAAAAAAAAAAAAAAAAAAAATCTTGTCCCGATATCAAGCATTTGCACTCGCACAAATGCTGCCGATGCCTAATCTGATAGCTGGGAGAGGCGGTGCAACTGGAAGTCAGCGGGGCAAAACAACGGAAATTACATTCCGTAACAAAACATTGTCAGCGGTTCAACATCCCGACGCCCATCTTGGTACACCCTGCACTCGGCCGCAGTAAGCCAGCAGCGGACATCTTCTTACACCCAGCCCATATAGTTCGGGGGCTGGGTGTACCAAGATGTCCGCTGATGCTTTAATGCAGCCCAGTGCGAGGAGTACCAAGATGGGCATCGGAGGCAGCCTTTCCTTCCATGTCATTTATTGCTGGCTGCATTTCAGTACCCATAAATGCCACCTATCAGTACATACACACATATATATATATATATATATATATATATATATATATATATATATATATATATATATATATATATACACACACACACACACATATATACATACACACATACACACACACATATATATATATATATATATATATATATATATATATATATATATATATATATATATATATATGTAGAAGGGCAACAAAGCTAATAAAGAGTCTGGAGGATCTTAGTTATGAGGAAAGGTTGCGAGCACTGAACTTATTCTCTCTGTAGAAGAGACGCTTGGGAGGGGATATGATTTCATTATATAAATACCGTACTGGTGACCCCACAATAGAAATAAACTCTCTTCTGCGAAAAAGTTTTAACAAGACTGGTGGCCACTCATTAAAATTAGAAGAAAAGAGGTTTAACCTTAAACTATGTAGAGGGTTCTTTACTGTAAGAGCGGCAAGGATGTGGAATTCCCTTCCACAGGCGGTGGTCTCAGCGGGGGGCATCAATAGCTTCAAGAAACTATTAGATACACACCTGAATGACTGCAACATACAGGGATATTTAATGTAATACTGACACATAATCACACACATAGGTTGGACTTGATGGACTTGTGTCTTTTTTCAACCTCCCCTACTATGTAACTATATCAGTATCAGCCTGTACTTTAAAAAAAAAAAAGTATCGGGAATTGTACTCGGTCTTAAAAAATTGGTATCGGGACAACCCTACCTTTATCCCAAAAAGAAACAAAAAACTGTAAGTGGTTATAAAATGTGAGCCGGTATTTGGCTTCAATTCGTTAGTGTATCTAAATCTGCTAGTCCATCTAACGCTCCCCTCCGTGCAGACTAACAATAAAAGGAGGTGCCCCCCCGTGCTCCTTCATCCAGAGTGGAGGCGCTCTAACACAGGAGGCATGTTACTGGCCATATCACCAAGTGAAAACAGAGGTGAAAAAAAAAAAAAAGCTTCTAAGGATTGGTAAGTTACAATACATGACAATGTTGGATTTGGGTTTAATAACGCTTTAAGGGCCGGGTCCGACTGATGCAAATCTGATGCGATCCAAAAGGCACAGATTTGCATGTCATCTGAAAATACATTGTTTTCTGAGAAGGCCGATCACATGGGTGCGATTAGAATCAGATATAAACAAACAAAAAAATAAACAAAATAAAGGGTCTTGTGTGAATTACATTTCCAGCTATGCCCACTCCTCTCAGAAATCACATTAAAGTTACACCCATCAAAACACAAATCACACTGTAAAAAAATTGCATCAATTCGCACCGCATCAATGTGAACAGAGCCCCGAGGATCTGCTACTGACGGATCGGTACCCCAGATACCTTCAGAGGTCTTAGTGGAGTCCATGCCCCGGCGGGTGGTCGTGATGTTATGTCTGATCGATGTAAAGGGTGTAGACAGTACAGTCACAATACAAGAGGGTTAGGAGGAAACGCCAATCCACACAGCATCATGATTTGCACCAAATAATCGATCATCCACATCAGACAATTTAGGAAAACCGATGGGGCAAAAAACAAAACAAAAAAATGCAGGAAATGTATGAAAACTGGAGCCGCTGTGCCTGGCAACCAATCAGCTTCCTCCGTTCGTTTCCAAACGATCCGCTGAACAGACTGACGATGGAAGTGAAATAGTTGCCGTTATAAAAACTGGGGAAAGCCGTACTCGGCCACCAATCAGCTTCCATTTTCAAAGCTTCAGCTGAACAGACTGAAGATGGAAGCTGATTGGTCACCTGGTGCAGCGTGCCCCAGTTTGCATAACAGCGACCAACAAGTTTGCATCTTCAGTCTGTTCAGTCGAAGCTTTGAAAATGCAAGGTGGAAGCCGATTGGTCGACCAAAGTACAGCTTTCCCCAGTTTGTATAACAGCAACTATTTTTCTTCCACCTTCAATCTTTTCAGCTGAAGCTTTGGAAATGAAAGCTGGAAGCCGATTGGGTCAAACTGTGCTTGGCGACCAATCGGCTTGCAGCTTTCATTTCCAAAGCTTCAGCTGAACAGATGCAAGCTGATTGGTCGCCGTTATACCAAATTGGGCAAGCTGCACCAGGTGACCAGCTTCCATCTTCAGTCTGTTCAGCTAACGCTTTGGAATTGAAAGCTGGAAGCCAATTGGTTGCCAGGCACAGCTTGCCCCATCTTCAGTCTGTTCAGCTAAAGCTTTGGAAAGTAAAGGTGGAAGCTGATTGGTCGCAGCTTTCGCCAGGCACAGCTTTCTACAGTCTGGATAAAAGCAACCAATCAGCTGCCACTTTTCATTTACAGAGCTCACCTGAACAGACAGAAGATGGGAGCTGATTGGTCGCTGCTATCCAAACTGGGAAAAGCTGTGCCTGGCAACCAACGGGCTTCCAGCTTTCATTTAAGAAAAAGCTTCAACTGAACAGATTGAAGATACAAGCTGATTGGTCGCTGTTATACAAACTGGGGCAAGCTGTGCCTGACGACTATTCGGCTTCCATCTTCAGCCTGTTCAGCTGAGCTGTAAAAATGAAAGGTGGACGCTGATTGGTCAGGGTGAACAGCTTGCCCCAGTTTGGATAACAGCAACCAATCAGCTTCCACCTTTCATTCCCAGTGCTCAGCTGAACACACAGAAGATGGAAGCTGATTGGGCGCTGCTATCCAAACTGGGGCAAGCAGCTTCCACCTTCAGTGCGTTTGGCTGAGCACTGGGAATGAAAGGTGGAAGCTGATTGGTCGCCGTGCACAGTTTGCCCCAGTTTGGATAACAGCAACCAATCAGCTTTTCATTCCCAGTGCTCAGCTGAACAGACTGAAGATGGAAGCGGATTGATCGCGGTTATCAAAAATGAGGAAAGCTGCGCCTGGCGACCAATCAGCTTCCATCTTCAGCTGAGCTGTGGAAACGAAAGCTGATCGGTCGCCAAGCGCAGCTTTCCTCATTTTGGATAACAGCAACCAATCAGCTTCCATCTTCAGTGTGTTTAGCTAAGCTGTGGAAGTGAAAGCTGGAAGCTGATTGGTCGCTGTTATCCAACCTGGGGAAGATGCGTCTGGCGACCAATCAGCTCCCACCTTTCATTCCCAGTGCTCAGCTGAACAGACTGAAGACGGAAGCTGATTGGTCGCTGTTATCAAAACTGGGGTAAGCTGCATCTGGCGACCAATCAGCTTCCGTCTTCAGTCTGTTCAGCTGAGCACTGGGAATGGAAGGTGGGAGCTGATTGGTCGCTGTTATCCAAACTGGGGTAAGCTGCATCTGGCGACCAATCAGCTTCCATCTTCTGTGTGTTTAGCTGAGCTGTGGAAGCTGATTGGTCGGTGTTATCCAAACTGGGGCAAACCGTGCGCGGTGGCCAATCAGCTCCCATCTTTCATCCCCAGTGCTCAGCTGAAAAAACTGAAGATGGAAGCTGATTGGTCGCTGTTATCCAACCTGGGGTAAGCTGCGCCTGGCGACCAATCGCCTTCCATCTTCTGCTGAGCTGTGGAAACGAAAGCTGGAAGCCGATTGGTCGCCAGGCGCAGCTTTCCTCATTTTTTGATAACAGCGACCAATCATCTTCCATCTTCAGAGTGTTCAGCTGAGCTGTGGAAATGAAAGCTGGAAGCTGATTGGTCGCCGTACACAGCTTGCCCCAGTTGGGATAAATGGAGGAATTCCGGATTGGTGAGGAGGAGGTCAGGACAAAGGAGGAGGCCAGACAGACACAAAGAGCCTCCACTGAGGAGGGATGAGGGGCGGGGTGGGGGATGGACAGGCCGGATTTGGGGGGGTAGATGAGGACACCGGGTACACAGAGGTGGGGGAGGGGTAATGTTGTGTGTGGGGGGGATTACCTCATGTTTACCTCACAACACCCCGGTCTCTCTTACCTCTGCTCGGCCGCCCCCTCCTGTCAGGTAAAAGCCCGGCTCCCCTATCTTCTTCTTCCTCCTCCTCTTCTTCTCCTCCCCCGCCGCCTCCTCCTCCTCCTTCCGCCGTTACCGGGGCTCCAGCGCGCGGACGGTTCCCCCCCTCACAGAAGGAGACACTGCGGAAGGGCTTGCGGGCGCGTGCACGGGGCGGCCCTTTGCGTCGCCGGGCTGTCAGTCA
The DNA here is from genome assembly GCF_042186555.1 of Aquarana catesbeiana. Classification (NCBI taxonomy): domain Eukaryota; kingdom Metazoa; phylum Chordata; class Amphibia; order Anura; family Ranidae; genus Aquarana; species Aquarana catesbeiana. Next base: position 273,321,284 of record NC_133334.1, read on the forward strand.
AAGGCGCGAGGCCGCGCACGCAAGCGCATGGCTTACAAGACCGGAGGGGAGGGGGGAAGCGCTTTCGGAGGGGGAGGAGCGCGGGACGGCCACGCCCCCTCTGTTATTGTCACGTCAACCGCCGCCTTCTGTGGGATAGCGTGCTGGCCCCGCCCTCCGCGGCGAGCGCCTCTTCCCGCCTTTTTTCTGAGGGGATGGGGAGGGGGGAGAGAGCTGCCTCAGGTGTGGTAACCTGAAGTGAGAGATCCATGTTGGCTGCCAGGGGCTGGACTGTGTATGAAAAGTGTTGGCTGTCCCTGGCTTCAGCTCTGTGGGGACAACCCCCCCCCAACCAGACACTGAGAAATAATAAAGCTATTGGGTCAACATGGCAGCCAGATACCTGGTATTTCCAAAGAGAAGAGGTCACATATCCCCCTCAGGGAAGGTTTTTCCTCAGTATAATAAACACGGTCACTGCTAGAGCTGCATTTTGCACACCCTTAAAAAAAATATATATATATATATATATATATATATATATATATATATATATAAGTCTGAAGGTTAAATAAAACCCTCAAACATATATTTCCTGAAAAGCAGAGACCCTGGAGAATAAAACAGAGGTAGTTCCAGCTTTTATGTCGCACAATATAAACACGCTCGTTTAGGAAACGCTAAATTCAAGCACAGTGCCTTGAAAAAGTATTCACCCCCCTTGAAATTTTCCACATTTTGTCCTTTTACAACCAAAAACGTTGAGGACCTACAGAGGTCTGTCCATCACACCAGAGCTGTCCCTTCACACCAGAGCTCCCTCCATCACACCAGGGGTCCTTCCATCACACCAAAAGTCCCCTTGACGCCGGCGGTTCCCTTCACACCAAAAGTCCCCGGGACAGACCTCCCAAATGCGGGACTGTCCCGGGCGATCCGGGACATGTGGTCACCCTACCTACAAGAAGTCACTGTAGAGAAGGTAAAGGAGTTTGTTACTACTTGTGTTAGGAACTGTTCTGAGACTGTTGCCATAGGAGACAGCATTCCCCTACACATGCAGATGTGGTGTCTTGCTGGACGCCTTTCCTGTCTACTTGTAGAAGTCTCAGAGTCTGCCAATAAACATTGCAACTACCTTAAGGGTGTCCTGGCCCTAAACCCTCTCTCCCAAAGTTCTGTTCAAGAGAACGAAAATCTCTTTGCATTCAAGAAGTGTCTGGTGCCCATGAATATACCTTACATTACACCCACTATGCCTTACACATAGCTCCCAACTGTCCCTGATATCGAGGGACTGTGTCTGATTTGGAACAAAGTCCCTCTGTCCCTCTTTCCCCCTCCTTTGTCCCTCATTTTGGTCTGATCTATGTAGATGTATATAAAATGCACTTTTTATCTTTCAAAAAGTGTTTCCCAGCGCTAAACCTTTCATCCAATTTCTAAATTGCTGCATTTGTACATTTTAAAAGCCAATATAAAGGAATAGTAGTGGTAAAAAAAAGTCCCTGTGGATGTAATTAACCTTTTTTTTGTTAATTCTCCTTTAAGGGGGTGTGACAGGGGGCGTCTCCTATGCCTACATACGTTTGTTAGTAGGTGTCCCTCATTCCCATCTCAAAATGTTGGGAGGTATGCTTACAACCCACTCTATATGGAAGGATGTCTGCAGCTCTTGGCTCTGGAGGTTCTCATTAAACTAAAGGAGGCCTGGGACCTTGCTACATTTGGCGCCCAACGTGGGGCAAAGGTGTTATCCTCGCAGCAGTCGCCCATAGCAACCGGCTACAGCTCCATCGGGATTTCGTCTGGCTCCGTGGGAAGGTTGCACGTAACATCCGTACTTCTCATAGACTGTGTTATTGTGCAAACTAACAACGTGGGGAAGAACCAACAAGTCTCATTGCTCATGGGAGAGGATCAGCCTGGTCTTTTGACACTTCCTGCCAGCGCTGTGAGGGTTAAAACAGACTCCATTACAGTTTTGGTGTGCCGCAGCATGAAGAAGGTGGGCATGAAAGTTTACAGAAAGTATCTGCACCAATCCATTGGCAGGGAGAGGAGTCCCTGCTCTGCGGAGGAGGATGCACTACTGTTTGGGTCGCCATCTTGGGTCCACATGCTGATACCTCGTGGCCTCAGGGGAAACATGGCGAATCTGGGAGCTCCTGGATTTGAGGCCCCCCCATCCGATATCGGCTGAATATGACCCGCAGGAAATCACCAGTTTCTTTGGGTCTGGAACCACGATTACTGACATGGGTATTCGGATGGTGCCTAGAGGGGAGATCGCCTTGTATATCTCTCAAAGTTCTGCAGCTATGAGGATCGTTTGCCAGCGGTGTTCCTGGTTTGCTCTGTTCTTGCGCCCTTGAAGTCGGTGCTATCGATGTGGGGAATTGCTACTGGTGGCTGCCAGACCACCACTACCATCACAGATGATGAGGGCTGATTGGGCTCGCGGATATGCCACCTGAAGAAACCTATCTCCAGCACCACTGCCACTGACTCTGGCCGGCCTGTCCCTGCCTGGGCAAATTGCTCTCCAGAGAAGCACATTTCGTTCAGTGATCACATGATCACACCGAGACTGCAGTGGAAGTGTCAGTTCCCGCTGCCACCGTTCACTCTGAGATATCTACAGCTTCTGCTAGCCCAGAACAAGTAGTACCAGCATCCCACCTTCCTTCTAAGGAAACTCAAGTGCCTGCTTCGACTACCACTCCAGGTGTCACTGTTACCGAGGATTGTGGACCTACGGTTCTTACTCGTCTGGCCCAGTATGCCTGTTCATCTCATACCAAGAGAGGTGGATGATCTCGTGTTCCTCCCCAGCAGTGCCTGGGACTGGTAAGCGAAGAGAGAGTGGAGGATGTACGATACGAGTAAAGTGTTTTTTGCATGAAGTTGTTGAGATGTACCGGATAGCAAGAATATTTGTATTGTACTGTTCCTCTTCCTAACCTTAAGGCAAAGGGCATTCTGACCGTTGGCGGAGTCGCTAAGACAGCGCCGCCGCAAGAGCCTCATGAAAAGTTATTGTCATTAAATATGGCATAGTACCCAGGGTTTGAGGGCCCCACTGTTACCTGTTTCTATAAATGCCTGTCGGACTAACATTAATAATGTTAACTCTATAAGGACATTAAACGCTTTGTCACTACAGTGAATGCCAAAGGAGAAGATGTAACACTGCCAGATCCCAGGTACTACTGGTGAATTTCATGAAGATGCATATGTTCTTTACCCCTGTGGATTACAAATATGTGTTGTGTGATGTCAAGGATGCTATGCTGGAAGCCACTTCACACTCATATACAAGTTGTTGCTAGTGGAGACCACTCCAGAGGGCTGTACTGCTAGGATTGTGCTGGACTGAATGCTGCCGGCAGATACAGAGAGTGCCCACCTGAGCCACGTTGGCTAGTGTTTGAAGTTGTCGGGGTGCTTAACTGTGAAAAGTGACCTGTGATCCTCCACAGGTTGTTGTTTCTTCAATTGAGGAAGGAAATCTTCTCAGTCCCCAGCTGTCATACGGACAGATTGAGGATATCTTTGCAAGGGGACCTGTGTCTCAAAGTGCGGTCCCTTGCACCATGGCCTGACTGCTTGTTATCTGAATGCAGCTGTGCTTCCTTGTCCCCGGAGTTGTCCCTAAAGAAGAAGGGAAACTGCTGGGAAGTGTTGTTCACCCCACGTGAAAATCTGATGGACTGTAACTTATCAAGGACACTTGGGGGTGTGTAGTTATGTAGGATGAGCTGTGGAAAAGGGGCAAATTCCTACCATTGGTGTGAATAATGGACTAACTTGTGCATCAGGACTGTTCTCTTGACACAAAACTGGGACCCGCTTTCATTATATATATAGGTTTTAACTGCATTATAGGGTGTACTTACACTGCTATGCTGTTCTCGGCCAAGGACAATCTCAAACTACCTAATCACATATGTACATATTGCACCATGTTATTATAGGATAGGATGCATTTGCGTTGCTGTTTATTTCTTTTTCAGGTGTTGCTGCATCGGTGCATCTTCCTTATACAAGGAGAGAGACAGGGATCTAACCTGACGACAACACTAACCCTTGTATATTTTCTTATCACTGTATTTATTAGATAGATCATTAGGAAGTATGGTCATTGCTTATGTCTGCCTTTAAATATTTGAGTGGTACATCACCTTGAAAACTGTACATCATTTTTGATATTTATTTGTCACATATGACCTACCATTTCTCATGTGTTTGATACTCATGTTTGTTTCATATGGTAAACCACATGTACTGTTGTCATCGTTATTCTTTCCTTGTTTCCCCACCCATCCCAGTTTTTGCCAGGACACTTGCCCTCAGGCTTGAGAGCTCAAATTATTTTTTTCTGCAAACTCTGAGACGTAGTTTTGTAGGCAGGGGGAGGATATAGCACCCTGATGTTTAGGGAGGGTTGCTCCTAAATTTCCCTGCCAGGCGATGTTACCTTGGCTCATTGTTAGGGATCAATTGAGTTCACCAGAAGTCTGGAATTGCTGCACTTCTTCTGCCGCTAGGTGGCCGGATACCTGGCGACATTGGATAAGACAAGGGCAAATCAAGGACAGATTAGGAGTATATGGGGTATCTCAACCAATGGGTAGGGGTCTTCTTAAATCCCTTAGTTTGCGGGGAGAACCTATATATTTGGGTGGAGTCAGGTGATCGGGGTTCTGTGCCACCTGGACGGCTGTCTGGGTGGACGTGTGTTGTATTGCCCGGAGTTTGGGCCTATCCCGGGCACAGCTGGCTGCTAGGCTGTCAGAGGGCCTATCCAGAAGCAAGAGAACAGCGTAGGGTTGGGATTGTGGCTTGCAGTCCAACCAGAATTAACGGTTCTGCCGGCTGGAGAACCTGTCGTGGTCGGAGGTAGAGGGGAAGCTGTCGCCACTAAGGGATCAACCACCTTATTACCAGGGACCTCAGTGAGTAGCTGAAGCAAGTACCGCAAGTAGCAGTATTTTTACCAACCGGGGACGGTGAAGAATTGGGAAACTTCAGTAGGTGTCAAACCAGTGACCCAGCCAGCAGAGGTGATGCTTGCAGAGCAGCCTTGTGTGTCAAGCCAGGAACCGGGCAGGCCAGTGGGGTGAAGCTTGAGAAGAATCTGGAGTGCCAAGCTAGGGATCCAGCAGGGACGCGGGGTGATGCTTGAGGAAGATACTTAAGTGAAGATTGGTAGAGCTCAAGGGATTCGGTGGCAGTAAATCAGCAAGTCTAGTGAGAGAACCTGAGAGCTCAGTGGGTCGAGGACCTACAAGAGGTGACTGTAGAGAAAGTAAAGGAGTTAATTACAACTTGTGTTAGGAACTGTTCTAAGACTGTTGCCATAGGAGACAGCATTCCTGTGGTATCTTGCTGGATGCCTTTCCCTGCATGGCCACCACCAGTAGAAATCTCAGAGTCTGCCAATTAACATTGCAGCTACCTTAAGGGTGCCCCGGCCCTAAACCCTCTCTCCCAAAGTTCTCTTCAAGAGAAATAAAATCTCTTTGCTTTCAAGAAGTGTCTGGCACCCATGAATATACTTACATTACACCCACTATGCCTTACAACCCACTCTATATGGAATGATGTCAGCAGCTTTTGGCTCTGGAGGTTCTCATTAGACTAAAGGAGGCCTGGGACCTTGCTACATAAAGAATATTAAAGATTTTCTTGTGTAATGTATTGGTTGATATTCCTCAACTAGAGTGGTTCTGAAGACCTGAAGATTGCATTTTTACCCACAATTTTATCTCTAATGTGTCAAGCTTAAAGAACTAGAAATTCAACCAATTTCTCTTGTTCTTTTTATTATATCCAGTCAATTATTCCTTCCCTGTCTGACACTGATGCTTCTACACTGGGGCGCTGAGTTCACTTTATCAACCGAATAAGGAATTACACGCTCTTGCGACATTTCCGAAGTGGTGGATGGGCAGATGGACTATTTATAATTATGTATTATATCCGGTAGGCATTTGATGCCCACTTTACCCCTAAAAGCCACCTTCATTTTATTTTTCCAAATGACTCCAATGCTTATCACCAAAATGGAAAAAGATCAACGATATCTCCTGAATTTTGTCAAATTTTCAGGAAAGTGGAAACTTAATTTTTGCTCATCCATATTTGCCATGAACTCTGTAAAGCAGAATAAAATGCACCCATGCTTTTTTAAAAGAGCAAATATAATAATAAAAATAAAATGTCAAGATTTCAGGAAAATTAAAACTAAAATAAAGTTTTGTCAAAATCTCAGGAAAATTAAAATGTAATTTTTGCTTATCCCTATTCGCCAGCAAAGAACAATTTTGTGTTCTCTCTAAAGCAAAAAAATACACAAATGCTTTATAAAAGAAAAAAATATAATATATAAGTAATAATAAAAATTACATTTTGACTAAATTCCAGGAAAATTACAAATTTTGCTCATCGTTATATGCCAGCATGAAACAATTTAGTGTTTTCTGTCAAACAGAATAAAATACACCAATGCTTTATAAAAAAAATAATATAATAAACAAAATTAAATGGTATGAAAATTTCAGGAGAATGAAAACCAAAATCAAAATTTCAGGAAAATTACAATTTTTTTTCATTGTTAAATGCCAGCATGGAACAATTTAGTGTTTTCTGCTAAACAGAATAAAATATACTTATGATTTATAGAATAAGAAATATAATAAACAAAATAAAATGGTATGAACATTTCAGGAAAATGAAAACCAAAATAAAATTTTGACAAAATTTCAGGAAAATTAAAAATTTTGCTCATCGTTATTTACCAGCATGGAACAATTTAGTGTTTTCTGTAGAACAGACTACAATACACTAATGATTTATAAAAGAAGAAATATAATAAACAAAATAAAATGGTATGAACATTTCAGGAGAATGAAAATCAAAATTTCAGGAAAATTACAAATTTTTCTCATTGTTAAATGCCAGCATGGAACAATTTAGTGTTTTCTGCTAAACAGAATAAAATATACTTATGATTTATAAAACAAGAAATATAATAAACAAAATAAAATGGTATGAACATTTCAGGAAAATGAAAACCAAAACAAAATTTTGACAAAATTTCAGGAAAATGAAAATTGTTGCTCATCGTTATTTGCCAACATGGAACAATTTAGTGTTTTCTGTAGAACAGAATACAATACACTTATGATTTATAAAAGAAGAAATATAATAAACAAAATAAAATGGTATGACAATTTCAGGAAAAGGAAAACCATAATAAAATTTTGACAAAATTTCAGGATAATGAAAGATTTTGCTCATCATTATTTGCCAGCATGGATCAATTTAGTGTTTTCTGTAGAACATAATAAAATACATTAATGATTTATAAAAGAAGAAATATAATAAACAAAATAAAATGGTATGAACATTTGAGGAAAATGAAAACCATAATAAAATTTTGACAAAATTTCAGGAAAATGAAAAATGTTGCTCATCGTTATTTGCCAACATGGAACAATTTATTGTTTTCTGTAGAACAGAATAAAATACACTAATGATTCATAAAAGAAGACATATAATAAACAAAATAAAATGGTATGAACATTTTAAGAAAATTAAAACCAAAATGAAATGTTGACAACATTTTAGGAAAATTAAATATTTTGTTCATCGTCATTTGCCAGCATAGAACAATTCAGTGTTTTCTGTAGAACAGAATAAAATACACGAATGATTTATAAAAGAAGAAATATAATAAACAAAATAAAATGGTATGAACATTTCAGGAAAATGAAAACCATAATAAAATTTTGACAACATTTCAGGAAAATGAAAAATGTTGCTCATCGTTATTTGCCAACATGGCAGAATTTAGTGTTTTCTGTACAACATAATACAATACACTAATGGTTTATAACATAAGAAATATAATAACAAAATAAAATGGTATGGAAATTTCAGGAAAATGAAAACCATAATAAAATTTTGACAAAATTTCAGGAAAATTAAAACTTAAAATATACTGGTATGTAAAATATTTTAATAATAATAAAAAAATAATATGATATAATAAACATAGTAATACAAAATAAAAGGAAAATGATCATTTGGACATTAGATGGGGTGTTTATAAATATTCAGATTCTCATGATTCACGATCAGACGGTGGTAAGGGTGCAGTGATTCTATATCTCTGTTTGTTAGAGTGAAAGTATGGTGAAAGAGCATTACACACTCCACTGGCTCCATATATTGCAGGCCTCACTAACCATGCCTGAGATCTAGAGATATACATGTCCCTGGGTGATCCGCCTCTCACCAATAAATCTCAATGAGTCAAAGTGAAATTTACTCAATTCATTTCTGTGTCAAACCTCATTCCCTTCCACGTCTGAGAAGAGCGTCGTGCGCTAGACACAATAATAATTTTATGGTGGGACATCGCTCAAATTTTTTTGAAAATCATTCAGCGTCTGGGTAGGATGAGTCAGTGTTGTGTTTCATGTCTAATCCACAAAGAAACAGAATTCTGGTATCCTCCCACCACTAGCAGCTGAACGGGGAAAAATTAGCTTAGTGCGACTATAAAAACATTTTATTTGGAATCTGGCAACCTATCGTCAAAGTGATACTTTTTTTTTATCTCCAAGATTTCTATTAGGGGCTCATTCACATGTGCGTGCTTTCGCTATGTTTCATGGACACGCGCTGCTATGTGACGGGATGTTAACCACTTACCGGGCACTTATACCCCCATTCCTGCCCAGGCCAATTTTCAGCTTTCAGCGCCGTCACACTTTGAATGACAATTACGCGGTCATGCAACACTGTACCCATATGACATGTTATCATTTTTTTTTCACACAAACGGAGCTATCTTTTGGTGGTATTTTATTTTTTGCTAAATAAACGAAAAAAGACAGAACGTTTTGAAAAAAAACAAAAAAAACAATTATATGTTATAAAATTTTGCAAATAATTAACCTTTCTTCAACAATTTTGGCCAAAATGTATTCTGCTACATTTCTCTGCTGAAAATAACCTAAATCAGTGTATATTATTTTGTCTGTAGTCCACAAACTATGGGATATATATTTGAAAATCAATCAATCCTGATGTACTGACAGATCTATCACCCAACTATCCCACAAATGACCCCTTTTTGGAAAGTAGACAATCCAAGGTATTTAGTAAGAGGCATGGCAAGTTTTTTGAAGTTGTAATTTTTTTTGTCATAATTTTTTTGGAAAATGAAGAAATTAAAAATATATATATTTACATACTGTCACCAGTGCAGTACAGCGTCATCATATAACTGGTGTGGCAGTGATAAAAAAATGAAAAATAATTTTCATTCAATCTAATTTTTTTTTCTTTTTAATATTTATTTTTTTCTGTTTTTTTTTACAATTTTTTTTTTAACACACTTTGACCAGAGCAATATAATGTTACTATAGTAACACTGTACTACTCTGGGGAAGTAATCAGGATTTATTTATTTTTTCCCACATTATGTTTTCCTTTAACAATGAATTTCATTGCTATAAGCAAGCATTTTACTTAGACCCCTTTCACACTGGGGCGGTTTGCAGGCGCTATTGCGCTAAAAATAGCGCCTGCAAACCGACCCGCGGTGTATACACCGCTCCTTCACTGCTCCTGTCCATTGAAATCAATGGGGCAGCGCAGCTATACCGCCGGCAAAGCTTTGCGGTGGTTTTTAACCCTTTCTCGGCCGCTAGCGGGGGGTAAAACGGCCCCGCTAGCGGCCGAACACCGCCGCTAAAACGACAGTAAAGCGCCGCTAATAATAGCGGCGCTTTACCGCCGACGCACCTCCCGCCCCAGTGTGAAAGGGGCCTTAATGAAATTGATTCATTCAGTATGTTTTGTTGTGATTCAGCTGTGATTGGCCACAGCTGATCACATGGCACAGATGGGCTGTGATTGGCTCAGTCTGCACCATGTGATCGCTGTGACCAATCACAGTTAGCAACACAATTGTACACAATGGATGGCTTGAAAGGAAGGGCCGGTACAGTAATCAGTCATCGGGTGTGTCCAGTGGACACAGCCAGTGACAGATCACGCAGCAGCGCAGCCCCGCACGGGGTGCGAGACGGGAGGATGTCGTAGTCAGTTTTTGGCTAGACGGGGAGTGGTTAAAATGCACACAGTGCATGCTTTTTTCACAGCAGCATTTGCGCAAAAGTGCAACATGGCTTGAAAGGAAGGGCCGGTACAGTAATCAGTCATCGGGTGTGTCCAGTGGACACAGCCAGTGACAGATCACGCAGCAGCGCAGCCCCACATGGGGTGCGAGACGGGAGGATGTCGTAGTCAGTTTTCGGCTAGACGGGGAGTGGTTAAATTGCACGCAGTGCATGCTTTTTTCACGGCAGCATTTGCGCAAAAGTGCAACATGTCTTACTGTTTTTTTCAGTACACACCAAAGCAGTAAATTGGTGTGATCTAAAGCCATAGGACAAAATCGCTTTGTTCTTGCATTGGAGCTGCGTTGGACAATACTTCCCAATGCAGTCCCAGGCCCAAACAGCGATTGCATCTCAAAAAAGGATGCAGCCACTGTTAATCCACAATTTCCCACCTGGGCTCAGTCCATTTTTAAATCAACTTTTGTCGGGCCGGGTGGTGCCGACCACCCAAGTCTTGAACTTCAGCCAGTTCATCGGGAATCTGACAAATTTCGATCCGTGGCGGAGAAGGGGAATTGGCAAAAAAGGCCATCTTGCCTAACAGTGATACTTTTTTAAAGGATAGGAGTGCGTTCACGCCAGGGCCACTCACTCATCCAAGATTGATCACTTGCATGTGATCGCTGCGATTAGCTGCGGGAGCCGGCACTCTCCCATTGCTTCCAATGGGGCTGGCTTCTGCAGCTAAGTGTAGGAACCCCCGCTGGAGTTCTTTCATCTAATCAGAGTGCGGGTGCAATCACATGTCTTTACTTTTTGAGTGACGTTCCACTTCAAGCAAAATTCTGTGTATTTTTTTTTTTAATAGTGTGGGTTTTTTTTTTTTATTGTGTGGTTTCTTTTGTAATAGGTTCAAGTAGATGGACTAGTGACTTTTTTTCCCACTTGACTAACTATGTAAAATTCACCAAAGCGGCTCAATTAGCTAAATTGTGAATTTTGCCGATGGTAAAATCTTCCCAAAAGCACTTCACACTTCATATAATCCATATACAATTATATATTTTTTGTTATTATTGTATATTATTACAAAGTGTCACCAAACCCACATCATAAAAAAAAACTCTCATCTACATGCTGTTCATACTCACTCAGTCACTATGAGATTTGTTTTCTGTATTCTGCAAAAAACCTGGTTGATCCTGATGCTCTCTATCTCCCCCTTCTGTCCATGTCCCCAATTCAGCTAGGGATTTTGCAGAGACAGTGTTGGCAGCTCTGCACATGCTCAGTTATCAGTGAGTTTCTATGCTGAGCATTTCCTCCATATCACATCTGAGCAGCTCATGTGACTATAGAGTCACACATGTGGGCATATACAGAGTGGTAAATGACAGCCCACTTCCTCCCTCCTCCTCCATGCCCACTAACCAGCTAAACACAATGGGGGCCAATGTTGCATGTAAATTGATGGAGGCTTCACCTCCCTCTTATTCTAAGACACAGGCTGGGGGGGAGGGTGTGACACAGCCTGTGACTGGCAGGAAATCTGCCCACACCATGCTATTTCAAATATATATTTGAGGAAGAAGAGGAGGAGCCAGGAGCGCCGCTGAGGGACCCCAGAAGAGGAGAATTGGGGCCACTCTGTGCAAAACCAACTGCACAGTGGAGGTAAGTATGACATGTTTGTTTAAGCAAATAAAAAACCTTTAGATATCCTTTAAGTGAAAAACCTCCTCTTTAGTAAAACAGCCAGGCATTTTCCGAAGTTGCAGCATCCCAAGCACTTCCTTAGACATGCATTGAAGTGTACGAGTTGTAACTCTATCAAGTAACATATGCCTCTGTAATGACGGACTGCCTATTTTTACATTTCCAAGAGGTCAGATCCTCCATCAGATATTAGCAGATGCGCTGTGTGCAGGCGGGATGCAAACTGTCATTAAAACCCACCAGGCGTCTTCGCTTTCTTTCATGTCTCATTAAGATGACTCATTAGGATGGACACATTACAGACACATTAATAAGATTATTACTAAAGCGTGAAGTGAGGTGAAGTGTAGCGAAGAGAGGTGATCCTGCACTTCACAGTTTAGTTAATCGGGCCCTGAATCTGCCCCGGGTATGGGTCAGAAGGCGGCCGGCTATCCACCGTATATATAATCCGGAGCCAGGGAACCCCAAAAACCGATACAAAAGTATAGCTGGAGATAAAATCAGCTCCGTCTTTCCGTCTTTGCATTCTTTACAATTTTTCAGTTAGACTGCCATCCTTCTAAAAGTGGAACATTATTCAGAAAATTAAAAGACAAGTATAAGTATAAGAAGGGAATAGTTCTTCTTTTAGAATCATACTTACCTAGGTGGTACCTGTCCCCCACCTAGGGTTGCCACCCTTTCTTCAAGTCAAACCCGAACACTTTAGACCCCTTTCACATGGGGCATTTTTCAGGCGCTTTAACGTTAAAAAAAAGCGCCTGTAAAGCGCCTGAAAGAAGCCTCATCTGCAATCCCGATATGAAAGCCCGAGCCCTTTCACGCTGCCAGCGCCCGAAAAGCGCTGGTAAAGCAACGCTTAAGACCCCCTTTCACACCGGGGCGTTTTTCAGGCGTTTTTCGGGCGCTGGCAGTGTGAAAGGGCTCGGTCCATCGGCGCACCCAGCCCGGTGGCAAAAACACGAAATCGCTGCAAAGAAGCTGCTTGCAGGACTTTTTTTGGCCCCCTGCCAGCGCAGCGCCCCCAGTGTGAAAGCACTCGGGCTTTCACATTGGGATTGGAGATGAGGCTTCTTTCAGGCGCTTTACAGGCGCTTTTTTTTAACGCTAAAGCGCCTGAAAAATGCCTGAAAAACGCCCCAGTGTGAAAGGGGTCTTAGCGGCACACAGCAATTTTTGTTTTTATAGTATAAACTATACTTTCTGTATATTTTGCAATTAAATACCATTTCTAATCATATGAAGTTAATTACTGATGTGAATGTACAATGTATATGTAAAGCGCTGCGTAAATTGACGGCGCTATATAAGTACCTGAAATAATATTATTAATAATAATAATCACAAGAGTCCCCTTTTACTTCTGAACCCGCAGAGTTCCCCTTTTACGTCCGAACCCGCAGAGTTCCCCTATACTGTAAGGGGGGACTCTGCAGACTCTGATGTAAGGGGGAACTCTGGGGACTCTGACATAAGGGATGCTCAGGGAACACTGGGAACTCTGATGCATGGAGAGGACTCTGATGTAAGGGGGAACACTGTGGCTTCTGATGTAAAGGGGAACTCTGATGTAAGGGGTGCTCTGGGAACCCAGATTTCCCTTAGTGTACTCACTCAGAGGCAAGAGAGAGAACGGGGGAGGGGGGGTAGACTTCAGTCACAGACAGGGATGGATGGTGAGCTCACCCACCCCTTGGCACCACTCATCCAGATGTATCTGAGGCTGCTGGACTTCAAATTTCCGGCCCCCACTTTCCTTTTCTGAGGCACAGCGCCAGGGATTGGAGTGTGGGTGGGCAGACACAGACGGGTGGGGGCGGAAGGAAGAGGAGCAGATCGAGCCCTATCTCCTCTCCTGTCTGTGTATGTGGTGGGGGAGGGGGGGATTGTTAGTATTGGCTTGGGCAGCATGAAAGAGAGCGAGAGAGAGCTTTTTTTTTCAGCACTGATCACTGTATTAGTGTCACTGGTCCCTAAAAAGTGTCACTTAGTGTCCAATTCATCCGCCGCAATATCGCAGCCCCACTAAAAAAAGCTGAAATAAACAAAAATCCTATAAATCTATCCCATAGTTTGTAGACGCTATAACTTTTGCGCAAACCAATCAAATTGGTACGCTGATTGGAATTTTTTTTTACCAAAAATATGTAGCCGAGCACATATTGGTTTGAATTTCGGAAGAAATTTGATTTTTAATTTTTTTTTTTATTGGATATGTTTTATAGCAGAAGGTAAAAAAATATTGTTTTTTTTTCCTAAATAAAAATTGCTGGCCTATTTTGTTGTTTATAGCGCAAAAAAAAACCAAAAACGCAGAGGTGATCAAATACCACCAAAAGAAAGCTCTATTTGTGGGGGGGAGGGGGGGGACAGAAATTTTATTTGGGTACAACGTTGTGCGACCGCGCAATTGTCAGTTAAAGTAACGCAGTGCTGTATCTCAAAAAATGGCCTGGCCATGAAGGAGGGGTAAACCTTCCGGAGCTGAAGAGGTTAAAGAGAAAGTAAACTTCCTTTACTGGTTTCTATAGGTAGTGTAAATATCTCCGAAACGTGCACCGCTTCGGAGATATTTACATGTCATGCAGCCAGTGACATCACTGGCGCATGCGCTCTGAAGGAACGGCCACCCGTGCTGTTCCTTCCCAGGCCTGTGCCGCGAACAGGGTGACGTCATCGCGGCTCCGGCCAGTCACAGAGCCGGATCCAGGGCCGTCTTTAATATTGATTGGACCCTGGGCAAAAAATTTCTTGGGCTCCCTCCCCAATTCAATTTCACTCTCCACCTGCTCTGAGACATACAATAAATAGCAGCTAGACTTAAAATCAGTTTACTGTATCAGATCAGGCAGCGATTGCGATTGGTTGCCAGAGGTTACAGCATATCATTACCGCTTACTGACTGGTTGCTAGAGGTTACAGCACACATTAAGGCTCACTGATTAGTTGCTAGAGGTTACAGCACATGATTTCTGCTTGTTGATTGGTTACTGGCGATTGCTGTACAGTAATACTGCTCACTGGTTGCTAGAGGTTACAGCACATCTTCTCCTCACTTCAGGGGGGCATGATCATATGAATGCCGCCGTTATTTACATATGATGGTTATTTACATGTAAACACAGGGTCTGCAGGTAAGTCATCTGTACACAACAATAGGGCAAAGCTGGGCAGCATTAATAGCAGCACTTCACACTGAGATATCGGGACACAGCACAGGACTAAAACTTCAAGGGACGAGGGAATTTAAACTGGGATAGTTGGCAAGTATGAGGCAGCTGCTTTGGGCCCCACAACAATGACAGGGCCCAGGGCAGCTGCCCCTTTTGCCCTGCCTTAAAGACGGCCCTGGCAGGAGCCCGCAAACCCGGAAGCAAGGCGGACGAAGATGGAAGCGGCTGCAGCGCTGACATTGCGGCTTCGTTTTAAGGTAAGTGTCACATAATGTGCTAGTATGCAATGCATACTAGCACATTATGACTTTACCTTGCAAGGGAAAAAAACGTCCAGCGGTATACAACCGCTTTAATTAGCGCTTGCTGTAATGCCGATTTGGCATGCCTTTATAGTAGCTTCAAAAAGGAATCTTTTGAAGATAATTTATTGTGCATTTTTTATTTTTCCTTTTCCTTAGAACCTTTCAAGCAGAGACTGCACGCTCTCCCTGCTGGGAAATAGAAATCGCCGCCATAACAGACGTAAGTCATAGAAGGCAAAGTTTCCACATGTCCTGTTTCGGTAACCACAGTTACCGCTGTCGGTTTTCAAGCGAAACCTGGCAGGCCCCAGCAACAAGCCGCAACGTGTGCATTACCTGGGAACTTCCCATTTACCGAGCGAAGACTGCCACTACTACTGACATAAAGACATTAGGGGGACTTTGTGTAATAACAACTGACATTTATGCTTTTCCTTTCCACGGAGGCCAGTCATACGCATGTGCTGTTTTTTCTAAGGTATTTAATTATAAATAACTGCTTCAGAAGCAGTCTGTAAGGGTATTCGTGGTTTGGAAATAATTTCTCAGCCCGTCTAAACCGCACACTTCTCAGACCAGATGAACTTCGTCCCCAGCTGACTTTATACAGAAGTTTAGCTATGCTGCTATAAAACATGAAAGCCAGAGACAGCCAGGCAGCTAGCATTTTCAAAGGAGGCCAGTAAAGGCAACTCACATATCTCCCTATAGGGTTTCCTTAAAGCGGAGTTCCGGCCGAAATATGATTTTTAAGATAAAAAATACCCCTAGAATACTCTTGCCTCGTGCAATGTAACAAAGGTATGCTGTAGTGGTTCTAAACCTCAGTCTTAACATATCCCCAACAGGCCATGTTTGCAGGTTTTCCTTTATCTTGCACAGGGGCTTTAAATCAGAGCCAATGGCTTGGTATTTTGGACAGCTATTTTATCTAAGAGAAATTCCCAAAACATGGCCTGTTGGGGGTACTTGAGGACAGGGTTGAGAACCACTGCTGTAAACTATGCCCAGTTTTCTATCTGTGCAGCATTGTTTTTTTAGTTTGTGAAGTTTCAGCACAGCGCGGCCATCTCCAGTGTGGGCATCTGAAGCCACAGTGTCCTTCTTTCTGGATTCCGTGCATGCTGGCTACCCAGCATACACCTGCCGATCTCGCGCATGTGCAGTGCGGTGCAATCTTGGTCAGCTTGCCATGCCAAGCTGCCCAAGATTTTCCATAGATGCCAATGTTAAATGTTACTGGAGCCACGCCATGCCAAGCTGACCAAGAATTTCCATAGGCGCCAATGTTAAATGTTACTGGAGCCGCGCCATGCCAAGCTGACCAAGAATTTCCATAGGCGCCAATGTTAAATGTTACTGGAGCCGCGCCATGCCAAGCTGACCAAGAATTTCCATAGACGCCAATGTTAAAGTGGTTGTACACCCTGTACAACCACTTTTACCTGCAGGTAAGCCTATCTGTAGGTGCTTGAAATATCTCCTAAACCTCCATGGTTTAAGAGATATTTAGAAAAAAGCCAATGGCCAATGACAGACAGACAGATGTCTATGGCGCATGCGCACTTTAGAAAGGGCACATCATGCTGTTTCTAATAGGGGTTATGCCGTGACTGACAGCTCCCGCGCGCATGCGCGGGAGTGATGTCACGCGACTCCGGCCAGTCACAGAGCCAGAGTTCGTGGCCCCGGAAGGAAGAGGGGTTGAAGATGGACGCTTGCTGCTAGTGGGGACAGCAGTGACATCGCAGGCTTCGGTTTCAGGTAAGTGACACATAATGGGCTACTAGTAGCCCATTATGCTTTACCTTTACAGGGAAATAAAGAGGAAGTAAAACCCACCAGGGTTTACTTCCTCTTTAAATGTTACTGGAGCCGCGCCATGCCAAGCTGACCAAGACTTTCCATAGACGCCAAATGTTAAATGTTGCTGGAGAAGTTGCATGCCAAGCTGACAAAGATCTCCCAGGAGCAAATGCAAAACCGGAAATTACGTCCACAGCTGCAGCCTCCTAGAGGAGGAAGAGAAATTAGATATAGGCTTAAATCAGGTAAGTGAACAGAAAAAAAATAAAATAAATTGACAATTCATTTTAAGGATGCACATTAGTGCTGCATGGTGAGGAGTGAAAAATGTGGGTGGAACTCCGCTTTAAAGGATATCTAAAGGTAAATTAAAAAACAAACAAAAAAAAAAAAACAAACGTCAAATTTACCTCCTCTGTGCAGTTGGTTTTGCACAGAATGGCCCCCCCGATCCTCCTCTTTTGGGGTCCTTCAACGGCGCTCCTCCTCTTCTCGAGTGCCCCATCGGAGAAGCACTCACCCTCGGGGCACTCGTGAGGGCACACTTCTGTGTTCTGCTGCTGTGTCTATTGACACAGACAGCAGGAGTCGGCCCCGCCCCCCGGCGCCCGTGTCATTGGATCTGATTGACAGCAGTGGGAGCCAATGGCTGCGCTGCTATCAATCTATCCAGTCAGGACACGAGACACCGGCTGGAGCTAATGTGCTAGTTCCCAGCGCGGGAAAGACCAGTTTCAGGTAAGTAAAACAGGGGCACTGGGGGCCTGCTACACTAAAGGAGGTTTTTCACCTTAATGCATAGAATGCATTAAAGGGGTTGTAAAGGTAATTTTTTTTTTTTTTTTAAATAACAAACATATCATACTTACCTTCACTGTGCAGCTCGTTCTGCACAGAGTGGCCCCGAACCTGGTCTTCTGGGGTCCCTCGGCGGCTGTTTCAGCTCCTCCCCGCAAGCATTTACCACCTTAATGCGAGCTCCCTCGCATGGTGGTGAGTGCTTGCGGGCGCGCTCCCGTAATACAGCCGGCGGCTATAGCCGCTCGCTGTATCACTCGGCCCCGCCCCCCGGCGCGCCGCGTCATCGAATGTGATTGACAGCAGCGCGAGCCAATGGCTGCGCTGCTTTCAATCCATCCACTGCAGCCAATCAGCGACCAGGCTGAGCTGCAATGAGGACGAGCAGCGAAGATTCGAGGCGTCAGGTAAGTAAAACGGGGGGGCTGGGGGCGGCGGTACTGTCAAAAGTTTTTTCACCTTAATGCATAGAATGCATTAAGGTGAAAAAATTTTTATCTTTACAACCCCTTTAAGGTGAAAAACCTTGAGGGTTTACAACCCCTTTAACCACTAGACCTCTGGAAGATTTACCCCCTTTCATGACCAGGCCATTTTTTGGGGGATAAGGCACTGCGTCGCTTTAACTGACAATTGCGCGGTCGGGCGACGCTGTAACCAAATAAAATGTGTCTTTTTTTCCTACAAATAGAGCTTTCTTTTGGTGGTATTTGATCACCTCTGAAGTTTTTATTTTTTGTGCTATAAACAAAAAAAGGCCGACAATTTTGAAAAAAAAACAAAACAATATTTTTTACTTTCTGCTATAACACAGATAGCAAGCAATTGAGCTGCGAGTTTTGAGAATGACTTGCTAAGCTCTTGCTAGATTTGCCAGGCTTCACAAATTTGTTGCACAATTGCAGCAAGTTCGCATTGCATGCAGTGGCAGCTGGTGCTCAAAATTGTTTGGGGGAGGGGGGGTGCAAACATACTGAAACCCCCCCCCCCATCAATTGCAGCCTCACTGTGCCCATCAAATGCAGCCACTATGCCCATCAATTGCAGCCATTGTGCCCATCAAACGCAGCCACTGTGCCCATCATATGTAGCCACTGTGCCCATCATATACAACCATTGTGCCCATCATATGCAGCCACGTGTGCCCATCATATGCAGCCACTTGTGCCCATCATATGCAGACACTGTGCCCATCAAATGCAGCCACTTGTGCCAATCATATGCAGCCACTTGTGCCCATCATATGCAGCCACTTGTGCCCATCAAATGCAGCCACTTGTGCCCATCAAACGCAGCCACTGTGCCCATCAAATGCAGCCACTTGTGCCCATCAAATGCAGCCACTGTGCCCATCAAACACAGCCACTGTGCCCATCATATGCAGCCTCTGTGCCCATCATATGCAACCCTTGTGCCCATCAAATGCAGCCACTGTGCCCATCATATGCAGCCACTGTGCCCATCATATGCAACCACTGTGCCCATCATATGCAGCCACTTGTGTCCATCATATGCAGCCACTTGTGCCATCAAACGCAGCCACTGTGCCCATCATATGCAGCCACTGTGCCCATCATATGCAGCCACTGTGCCCATCAAATGCAGCCACTTGTGCCCATCATATGCAGCCACTTGTGCCCATCAAATGCAGCCACTTGTGCCCATCAAATGCAGCCACTGTGCCCATCAAACACAGCCACTGTGCCCATCATATGCAGCCTCTGTGCCCATCATATGCAACCCTTGTGCCCATCAAATGCAGCCACTGTGCCCATCATATGCAGCCACTGTGCCCATCATATGCAACCACTGTGCCCATCATATGCAGCCACTTGTGTCCATCATATGCAGCCACTGTGCCCATCATATGCAGCCACTGTGCCCATCATATGCAGCCACTGTGCCCATCAAATGCAGCCACTTGTGCCCATCATATGCAGCCACTTGTGCCCATCAAATGCAGCCACTTGTGCCATCAAACGCAGCCACTGTGCCCATCAAATGCAGCCACTTGTGCCCATCATATGCAGCCGCTTGTGCCCGTCAAATGCAGCCACTTGTGCCCAGTATATGCAGCCACTTGTGCCAAAGATATGCAGCAACTGTGCCCACCGACTCCCCCAATCGCGGGGCTTGCGGCTCTGGCAGCACCCCCAACCCCCCCACGTGCGCGGCTCTGACAGACCTCCTGGCACTTACCGCCAGGCAGCAGCTCCTCTCCAAGTGCACCAGAGCGGCGCCGACCTCCGCTCCTCTTCCTAAGCGCCAGGCATCCAATAGGGTGGCCTGGCGCTTTGGCCAATCTGGAAACAGGTCTGACGCCCTGCCTCCTGATTGGAGGGGAGGAAGGTTAGTGTGAAAATAGCAGAAATTAATTCGCTATCGTCACACAATTGGGTGGGATCAGGGCGCACTCTCTGTGCCCTGAGCCCACCCTATTTTGAAGCCTATTAGAGCCTATGGCTCTAATCAGGTGCTTCAAAAAGTACCCCCCACCCCCGCCATAGGATTTTTTTTTTTTTTTCCAAAAGATTTTATTGATTTTTACAGTTTAACAAGAGATATAAAGCATACATTGCAAACATTGGGGCCACAGACAAATAGCATTCATGCTTATTGAATTTACAGTTTAACCAATGCACATAACATGTACAACGTGTCAATTCTGTGCGTAGTAAAAATACTTCCAACTGTCTAAGATACCCCGTGTCAGAGCATCGAATTTATGCTATTGTACTGGCTTTATATGATAGAATCGGAGGAGGGGGCAAAGGTCACCGCAGTATTGACCGTGGTTAGATCCAAGTCCATTCACCCCTAAAGGGACCATCGCTGTGAATGGACCGAGATGTTAGAGTATTCTGTGAGAGAGCTCCATATCCAGAGTGTGGTGTGAGGTACAGAGCATTCCCACTATGTGACCTGGTTTTCCACATCGGAATGTTGGAGTAGACCTTCTGATAACGGAGGCCCCTAGCCCGTGTAAATAATGTGGGAGAGGGAGAGAGAATGCGTTAGGATGTACACGGGTAAAGTGACAGTGAGAAAGGTAAAAATAGGGAGACGGGGTGTGGGATGGGTCCGCCATAGGAATTTATGCGTCCGGCGTCCTGAAAGGGGCCGGGCGCATGGATGAGGGGGCGGAGATTGCATGACTCCAGATCAACTTTCTTTGCAAACATTCTGCAAGTCTGCTGCAAGCTCTGGTTCAGTTATGTTGTGCAATATAGTCATCCCACCACAGGGGGTCACTGTGACCTGCAGAGCTCTTTCTGTAGACTCACCACTGCAACTTTGCTCTTGCTGGAGACCTGCCACGCAAATTTGCTACAAATTGGAAAAGTGCCAACTAGAACTTGTGCTTCACGTGCTCTGCAAGTGTACAACTTGCTAGTAAAAATGTGCAGCAAGATAACAAGATTTACAATTCAACACTGCCACATATTTGTGGCAAGTTATCCTTGCTGTCTGGGAAAACATATCTAATAAAAAAATTTGAAAAAAATCTAATATTTTCAAACATTTAGGCC
The DNA here is from genome assembly GCF_042186555.1 of Aquarana catesbeiana. Lineage (NCBI taxonomy): Eukaryota > Metazoa > Chordata > Amphibia > Anura > Ranidae > Aquarana > Aquarana catesbeiana. The sequence continues at coordinate 273,342,736 of NC_133334.1, forward strand.
AATACGTATTCTGCTACATATTTTTAGTAAAAAAAATCCCAACAAGCGTATATTGATACAGCGTCTACAAACTATGGGAATTTTTTTTTATTATTATTTATTTGACCACCTTAATTCTTGGAAAGTTTTACCCCCTTCATGACCAGGCCATTTTTTTGCGATACGGCACTGCGTTACTTTAACTGACGATTGCGCGGTCATGCAATGCTGTACACAGCTTTGCTCCCAGTGGGACAGCGTTGCTCCAGAACTAACAGATCCCTGCATGCACTCACGGGGGGGACAGATCTCCAGAATCTGAGAGAGAGAACAATCCCCCTGCAAGGTGAAGCAGAGCCGCCCACACAGGGAGGTACTAGAGCCAGGCCAGGTAGGAGTGAGAGAATCAAGGAAGCTTTGGGGGGTTGGGGTTTCTCACTTTGCGTAGTGCACCCCTAAACCCTGCACTCTGTACACAGCACACCCCTGAACTCTGTACGTAATGCACTGCTGAACCATGCACTCTGTACATAGCGCACCTCTGAACTGAACTCTGTGCATAGCACATACTCCTGAACCTTGCACTCTGTACATAACGCACCCCTAAACCCTACACTCGGTAGACACCGTACTCCTGAACTCTGTACGTAATGCACTGCTGAACCCTGCACTCTGTACATAGCACACCCCTGAACTGAACTGTGTGCATAGCACACACTTCTGAACTTTGCACTCTGTACATGACACACCCCTAAACCCTGCACTCTGTACATAGCGTATTTTTGAACTCTGTACATAATGCACTACTGAACCCTGCACTCTGTACACAGCACACCCCCGAACTCTGTACGTAATGCACTGCTGAACCCTGCACTCTGTACATAGTGCACCTCTGAACTGAAGTCTGTGCATAGCACATACTCCTGAACCTTGCACTCTGTACATAACGCACCCCTAAACCCTGCACTCGGTAGACACCGTACTCCTGAACTCTGTACATAATGCACTGCTGAACCCTGCACTCTGTACATAGCACACCCCTAACCGAACTCTGTGCATAGCACACACTTCTGAACTTTGCACTCTGTACATGACGCACCCCTAAACCCTGCACTCTGTACATAGCGTATTCTTGAACTCTGTACATAATGCACTACTGAACCCTGCACTCTGTACACAGCACACCCCCGAACTCTGTACGTAATGCACTGCTGAACCCTGCACTCTGTACATAGCGCACCTCTGAACTGAACTCTGTGCATAGCACATACTCCTGAACCTTGCACTCTGTACATAATGCACCCCTAAACCCCGCACTCGGTAGACACCGTACTCCTGAACTCTGTACGTAATGCACTGCTGAACCCTGTACTCTGTACATAGCACACCCCTGAACTGAACTCTGTACATAGCACATCCCTGAACTGAACTCAGTACATAGCACACCCCTGAACAGAACTCTGTGCATAGCGCACTCCTGAACTTTGCACTCTGTACACAGCTCCTGAGCCCTGTACGCAACGCACTCCTGAGCCCTGCACTGTACGTAGTGCACCCCAGATACAACTGGCCCTATAGGTGTGCGCAGCCTACTGCATTAGGGTGTGCACTCCAAAGCTCAAACACACATCTGTGTGTGTGTGTGTATATTTAACACAGTTTATGCTTTGGTTATGTATGAACACAGTAATGATCACTCACTGTGTTCATTCACAAAAGGAAAGGCTCGGTAAATGACACAGCAGTCCAGGCAGCAGGGGAAATCTGTGCCACATGGGGTGTTTAGGGTGTGTCCAGGCACCTATGACTGGCCCTTTGAGAGCAACCATACTGCTGATGTGGCCCATGTAGGGTTGCCACCTCATCCCTTTAAACCCAAACACCTTTGAATTACACGGGTTCTAAGGCTAATTAAATGCAGATAAGGCACCAAGTGAGTTTAATTACCACCTTAATCAGCCACAGAACCTGTGTAATTAATATGTGTTTTGGGTTTAAAGGGATGAGGTGGCAACCCTAGGCCCATGATGAAATTGAGTTGAACACCCCTGTTCTAGAACATTAGGTAACCAGCAACAAAGGGCATTCTGGAAGTGCGTTGTCATGATGCTCAACAGCAAAGCCGGCATAAGAAGCAGGACGCCTGTAGACCTACCTGCCTAGGACTTCTGCTTTACACCAAGGGGTTTGGATTGATTTCACAGGTTATTGTTTCCTTTGTGTGGAGTGTTTGTTTTATAGAAAGGCATATTGGAGAACATAAAAAAAAAAAGAAGAAAAAAAAAACCTAACAGGTGAAATGATGACCTAGCCGGAGTTTGCTTGTGATCCATAGTAGGATTACATCAGCTTTTACTAGGAGATTCCTTCCCCGAGACCTAATGACTCAACCGTCACCTGCTGAAACTGTACTGCCAGGCACCACGCCTGAAATATATCGGTATGACAACGTCAGCAAATACAACTCACAATGCACAGCAGCAACACAAAGCGCGCTCATGTTACACTTCATCCTTCCCATACTACCCTTTAATTGCCAGAAACACCAAAGACAAGTCAGAGGACCTCTCTAGCTTCTCCTATGCTAAGGGCCTGCATGGGGACAGGACAGCAATCCTAATGGGGCAACAAACTTTGGAATTTTTTTATGTTCTGGTTAATTTTAGGCGATGCATAAAATAAAGAAAAAAAACAATGTTACTGTATGTGTATATCTACAATATCTAACAAAAGTAAGTACACCCCTTACATTTTTGTAAATATTTTATTCTATCTTTTCATGTGACGACACTGGAGAAATGACACTTGTCTACAATGTAAAGTAGTGAGTGTACAGCTTGTATAACAGTGTAAATTTGCCGTCCCCTCAAAATAACTCAACACACAGCCATTAATGTCTAAACCGCTGGCAACAAAAGTGAGTACACCCCTAAGTGAAAATGTCCAAATTGGGTCCAAACTGTCAATATTTTGTGTGGCCACCATTATTTTCCAGCACTGCCTTAACCCTCTTGGGGATGGAGTTTACCAGAGCTTCACAGGTTGCCACTGAAGTCCTCTTCCCCTCCTCCATGATGACATCACGGAGCTGGTGGATGTTGGAGACCTTGCGCTCCTCCACCTTCCGTTTGAGGATGCCCCGCAGATGCTCAATAGGGTTTAGGTTTGGAGACATGCTTGGCCAGTCTATCACCTTTACCCTCGGCTTCTTTAGCAAGGCAGTGGTCATCTTGGAGGTGTGTTTGGGGTTGTTATCATGTTGGAATACTGCCCTGCGGCCCAGTCTCCGAAGGGAGGGGATCATGCTCTGCTTCACTATGTCACAGTACATGTTGGCATTCATGGTTCCCTCAATGAACTGTAGCTCCCCAGTGCCGGCAGCACTTATACAGCCCCAGACCATGATGCTCACACCACCATGCTTGACTGTAGGCAAGACACACTTGTCTTTGTACTCCTCACCTGGTTGCCCCCACACACGCTTGTCACCATCTGAGCCAAATAAGTTTATCTTATTCTCATCAGACCACAGGACATGGTTCCAGTAATCCATGTCCTTAGTCTGCTTGTCTTCAGCACACTGTTAGCGGGATTCCTTGTGCATCGTCTTTAGAAGAGGCTTCCTTCTGGGACGACAGCCATGCAGACCAATTTGATGCAGCGTGCGGCGTATGGTCTGAGCACTGACAGGCTGACCCCCCACCCCTTCAACCTCTGCAGCAATGCTGGCAGCACTCATACGTCTATTTCCCAAAGACAACCTCTGGATATGACGTTGAGCACGTGACCTCAACTTCTTTGGTGGACCATGGTGAGGTCTGTTCTGAGTGGAACCTGTCCTGTTAAACCGCTGTATGGTGTTGGCCACCGTGCTGCAGCTCAGTTTCAGGGTCTTCTTATAGTCTAGGCCATCTTTATGTGGTGCAACAATTCTTTTTTTCAGATTCTCAGAGAGTTCTTTGCCATGAAGTGCCATGTTAAACGTCCAGTGACCAGTATGAGAGAGTGAGAGTGATAACACCAAATTTAACACACCTGCTCCCCATTCACACCTGAGACCTTGTAACACTAACGAGTCACATGAGTTATTTTGAGGGGCATTGGCGGTGCATCCATTGTCTCTCCAGCCACCCCCTCTATCACCAATAGATAGATTCATGCATTGCATGACTCTCTCCATGGCTTTCGCTGCCACCCCCTATTCAGTCGCCCAGCCCCCTTTCGGGTGCCGGGCACCTGAATTACAGCGGCGAGGTGTTTTTTTTTAAGCACCTGATTAGAGCCGTAGGCTCAAATAGGCGTCCAAATAGGTAAAAAGCAAGCGCCATGCTTGGCGCTCGTAGTTCACCCAGCTGTGTTAGAAAAGAGAATGAATATTCGCTTTCCTAACACTGAACCGCCTCTCCGCCAATCAGGTGCTCGGGTCTGTTACCCATCACCTGATTGCCTGAAACGACAGGCGCTGTGATTGGATGCCTATCAGGCGTCCAATCATAGGAGAGGACAGGAGGAGAGGATGGGAGAAGATATCCAGGACATGGAGGAGCATGGAGGGGCAAGCATGGAGGACATTGCCCGCCGCTGTCACCCGCTGCCCCACCAAGACAGGGTAAGTGCCGGGCAGACGGCAGGTGGGGGGCACAGTATCAGCATTTGATGGGCAAAGTGGGAGCAATTGATGGCACAGTGTGAGCATTTGATGGGACAGTGGCATCGTTTGGGCACAGTGGCTGCGATTGATGGGCACAGTGGCTGCATTTGATGGGCACAGTGGTGGCATTTGATGGCACAGTGGCTGCGTTTGATGGGCACAGTGGCAGCAATTGATGGGCACAGTGGCTGCGTTTGATGGTACAGTGGCTGCGTTTGATGGTACAGTGGCTGCGTTTGATGGCACAATGGCTGCGTTTGATGGCACAGTGAGTGCGTTTGATGGGCACAGTGGCTGCGTTTGATGGGCACCGCGGCGGCAATTGATGGGCGCAGTGTCTGCGTTTGATGGCACAGTGAGTGCGATCGATGGTACAGTGGCTGCGTTTGATGAGCACAGTAGCTGCATTTGATGGGCACAGTGAGGCTGCAATTGATGGGTTTGTTTTCAGAATTTTTCAGTTTGTGCCCCCCCCAACAATTTTGAACACCAGCCGCCACTGTTAAGGGGACAGCAAATTTACACTGTTATACAAGCTGTACACTCACTACTTTACATTGTAGCAAAGTGTCATTTCTTCAGTGTTGTCACATGAAAAGATAGAATAAAAGATTTACAAAAATGTCAGGGGTGTACTCACTTTTGTGAGATACTGTATGTGTTGCAGAGTTTCCAGACGCCCCTTTTTTAGTACAGCTTTGGAAAAGATAGTCAACGTCTGGCCGACACACTCCACCCAACGGTGGGCGACACGAGCCTTTTCCAGTTTATACTCTGTGTAATTAGTAAAAGGTGGTGAAAAAAATAAGGTGAAAAGAGGAGAGCGCAAAAGCTGGCCTGAAATTGAACATTTACTAAACTAAGATCATGGCAACCGGTCCCATCACTCCTTGGCAAATAGAAGGAGAAGGAATGGAAACAGTGACAGATTTTATCTTCCTAGGCTCCAAGATCACGGCAGACGGTGACTGAAGCCATGAAATTGAGAGACGCTTGGCTTCTTGGGAGGAAATCAATGGCAAACCTAGACAACATTATAAAAAGAAGAGACATCACCCTACCGAAAAAGTGCCGTAAAGTCAAAGCTATGGTATTCCCAGTAGAAACCTATGGCTGTAAAAGTTGGACCATAAGGAAGGCGGAACGCCGAAGAATTGATGCTTTTTGGACTATGGTGTTGGGGAAGACTCCTGAAAGTCCCTTGGACGGCAAGAATAACAAACCAGTCAATCCTGAACGGGATCAACCATGAATATTCACTGGAAGGACAGATCCTGAAGCTGAAACTCAAAAACTTTGGCCACCTAATGCAAAGAGGGGACTCATTGGTAAAGACCCTGACGCTGGGAAACATGGAAGGAAAAAGTAGAAGAGGACAACAGAAAACAAGATGGATAGATATCATCATTGAAACAACGAACATGAAAAAAAGCAAGCTCCGGGAGGCAGTGGAGGACAGAAAAGCCTGGCGCGCTATGGTCCATGAGGTCACGAAGAGTCGGACTCGACTAAACGACTGAACAATAACAACGATTAGTAAAAGCAACATTGAGGTATACCTAAAATTGCATTGCAACCATTTAAGGGAAATGTTTTGTTAATGCGGTTGTAAACCTCAGACATGAAATATGAACAAAGAATATCCCTCTATAGGATGTACTTGTCTCATTTTAGAGCACTAAGTGTAATTTCTCTCTGCTTCCTTGTTTTCTGCTATCACCACAAATACTTTCTGACAAGTTTTCCTGACACCAAAAGAAAAAAGGTGACAGGGGAGGGAGTTCCAGCACACAGCCTGTGATTAACAGCCTCAGGGCTCTGTTCTTTTGTGCTGTGTGAAGGGAGGTGTGTCTCCTTTTTTCAGCTCTCAGAGCTCTCCTCACTGAGCTCTGCAGTGTGTAACTTCAGCTCTCCACCCTCTGTTTTCTGAAAGCTCAGTCATGCTTTATAAATCTTGGACTTTGAATGGATGTAGAGAAGAGAAATGTCAGGGCTGGGCTCAGCCCTTCCTTCTCTGAGCTGGCCGCTCAGCTGTCGGTAATTGGCAGCTCCTATCTCTCCACAGTTACTCAGCTGTTGATGATATCCTGCTCGTCAGTCCTGCCTACTTAAGCCGTCCAGCCCAGAGGAGCTCTGCCTTCGCCTTGGTCAACATCACAGAGACTCTCTCCTGCATTCCTGTTAAAAGACTTGCTTTGCTGACATCCCTTCTGGCTCCAGATCCTGCTTGCTGTTCCACTACATTGATCCCTGACTTCTGTCTTGGCTGACTATTCGTTTTTGTTACTGAACTTTGGCTATGTTTTGACTACGTTTGTTCTTTTTACTTTTATTATAAAACAAGTTTGATTTAACTGTGCTTCTGTCTCGGCCTGATTTCATGGTTTCTGACAAGAAGACTGCAGATAAACAGGTACGACCTATGTAGGAGGATTTGTTTCATCTCTGTGTATCACCTGAGGCCAGCCACCTCACTGGGTATGTGTAATGGTTTACAACCACTTTGAATGTAAAGTGGAACTTTAGGTTCCTAATTGAAAATGGGCGAACAGGCAGGATTTTTAATGCAGAAGAGACACGCTTTGTCTCTTCTGCATTAAAGCTACTTACCTGTCTGTCTGCCCCTGTACAGTAAGTTGTGCAAGCGCAACAATGCCAAATCTGACAGAACTCCCGCACATGTGTGGGGGGTGATGTCATCTTGGCCTGGCCAATGACAGCAGCCGGCGTTCGAGACCCAGAAGCAGGCCGCCGGAAGATGTCAGTGGCCGGTGGTGAGTATCAGGGATACTCAATGTGAATATAGTTTTGCTTTAATGGAAAGTAAAGAAAAGAACATTATTGTTAATTTAATACATTTTATAATCTTTTAATAATATTAATGTATTTAGTTCCAACAATTTTATCAGGACTTTACACAGTCACGCCCAGGGCAGGACTGGGCGTGACTGTGAGCGGAGCCGAAAAGAGCCGAGTACATTCGGCTATGTGTATCTCGGCTCCGCCCAGACCCTCAAATCTCTGCGGCGCTCGCTCTGCTCCGCCGAGTCCTCCGGCGCCATATTTGAATCTGTACACTCGGATGTGTATGTCGGCGCGATCGCAAAAAATCAGCGGAGATCGGCGGGGATTGCAAGGCTGCACTGGGACAAGGCTGCAATGGACACTGGGGAAGGCTGCACTAACAAGGCTGCACTAACAAGGCTGCACTGACAAGGCTGCACTGAGAAGGCTTCAATGACACTGATGAGGCTGCATTGATGGGCATTTAAATGTAAGTTTTTTCCCTTAAACTTCCCTCCTAAAAGTTTTTTTCCTTAAAATTCCCTCCTAAACTTGGGGTGCGTGTTATACGCCGATAAATACGGTATTTAAAGTCAGCAGCTACAGTGTTTGTAGCTGCTGACTTTTAAATTTTTTTTTTTACCGCCGGAATCCCGCTTTAATTACCACCTTAATCAGCCACAGAACCCGTGTAATTCATATGTGTTCGGGTTTAAAGGGATGAGGTGGCAACTCTAGCGAACTCAGAGGTAATTGGATGTAAAAAGATGCACATCTGTTTACATACAGCCACCCATAGACTTACGTGGGGCTTCCAATCAAGTCCCCCTGAAAAGCTGACTTGATCGGATCGCCCATACGAAATGAGTCTCATAATTTATTTAAAAACCAGTTCGGGACACTTTCCTGAAAACGTTCAATACAGGCCTTCCATCCTGTTCCAATAAATTGAAGATCTGTTCTTGAGTAGCTGCCTTTAAGTTTGCAGCGGTGATCGATTATATTTATGGACGGTTTGCAGCTTCAGAGTTGCGTAACTTCAAACAGCATCAATCCATCTTCATCTCATTTTATTTCAGCAACCTAGATGCAGCGCTGAGCAATACATCTTCTCTCACCGGGAGCCAGGCTATTAAAGCATCCATCCATCCCAGGCCTTGTGAGGTCACCAGAGCCAGGGGGATGTGAAATCCAGAGAATATAAAACAGACACGTTCTCAGGTTTTCTCCATGACACGTGACTGAATATACAAGCATGTGAATGGCGTTCTGCAATAGAGGCAGGTCTACCGTTTCACACTGGCCGCCTGTTCCAGGACATTTCCACCAAATGGTCCATGAATAATTGAAGGTGGCTTCTATCACCAGGATGCAAGCAGTCAATAAAGACAATGAAGAGGTGTTTGGTTTCTTGACTGCAGTAAACACTCTCGGTGGACCTTTTAAAATGATCGCAGCTGTATGGTCTCATTTGGCGGAGAAGAGAGAGAAGTGTCTGCTCCTTGCGTCCAAGCAGCCGTGCAATTTGTTGTTTTTGTTTATTACGGTGGAATTCTCGGTGGGTTTAGGTAAAGCGTATCTAAACGTCGAAACAGAAATTTAAAAATGTTGAAGATTATAGGTCCCTAGATGTGGTGGCTGGATCAGTTTTCTTTTGTTTCAGCTGTTTTCCCCTGGTGGCCCCGTCACTAATACTACTGTACTGTATCTATGGAGGAACAACGTTGTTACTGTGGGCTAGGCATGTGCAATTCGTTTCGTTCCGAATTCTTTTTCTAACGAATTTCGACAAATTCATTAATTCGGGAATATCCGAATTAACGAAAACCCGCTTAACGAATTTTTTCCGAATATTCGTAAATTCGATAAAATTGGACATTCGTAAATTCGGACATTCGTACATTCGCAATTTACGAATGTACATTCGTTCATTCGTACATTAGTAAATTAGTGAATTCGTAAATTTGTAAATTCAAAAATTCGGAAATCTGAAATAATAGTTAACTAATAATAACTTAAAGCGGGATTCCACCCAAATTTTGAACAATATCTGTATGTATTCTCTTCCTTGCCTAGATGCTGACATGCCGTTTAAAAAAATTTAAATCGCCGTAATTACCTTTTATTTTTCTATTCCTCTTTGCACTTCCTGGTTCTCCTCCCGTGGGAGTAGGCGTGTTTCTAGCCTCTCCCAGACTCCTGGGAGCTAGTCTCAGGCTTCCCAGGATGCCACTGAGCATGTGCGGGAACGAGCGGTGAATGCTGGGAGCACAGCATTCACCACATCCAGGAAATAAATGCTTGTGGGCTTCAAATGCCCACAATGAAGATGGAAACCGCCTGCAGTGAATAATATAAGTTATTCTTTCCGACGAAATCTGACACAGGCGGACATATTACACACAATATGTGAGTATGTAATGCTGAGAAGAAAAGTTTGTGAATGAACTAAAAAAAAAAAAAAAAGATAGGTGGACCCCCGCTTTAACTTCTAGTAATTACTAGTAACTTTTAAATTATAGGTATTGTAATTTCCTTTCAAATTTGGCTGTTTGTGAACGTAACACATACAAATTTATCCGAAGTTATGAATGATCCGAAAAAACGGGAATGGAACGTAATGAATTGATAATAATAAATAACAATAATAATAATAACAACGTTTTATTATTATTATTTATTATTAATTTGTTCCGTTCCATTTGTTTAGATGTAGCATTCGTTTTGGATAATTCGTAACTTCGGATAAATTCGTATTTGTTACGTTCACTGACAGTCAAATTTGAAAGGAAATTACAATACCTATAATTTAACAGTTAGTTACTATTTCAGATTTGTGAATTTTCGGGTTTTTGGATTTTCAAACTTCGAATTTACAAATTTCCGAATTTTCTAATTTACAAATGTATGATTTTACGAATGTACAAATGTAAAAATGTACGAATGTACAAATGAACGAATGTACGAACGAACGAATGTTCGAATTTACGAATGTACGAATGTACGAATGTACGAATGAACGAATTTACGAATCGCGATCATAACGAATGACCCGAAAAACGAAAAAAATATTAAACTAATGAAACGAAGACGAAAATGAACAAATTTTTTGGCTGTGCACATGTCTACTGTGGGCCATTCTTAATTTGGGTTCTGTGGAACCTTAGGGCTCATTTTACATTTTCATCAAAATGTGGCATTGGACATCAGGGGCGTAGGGTTGCCACCTGTCCAGGATTCACCCGGACAGTTCGGGTTTTGAATCATGTGTCCGGGGTTTTCAGTCCACCTGAAACACATTATTCAGACCAGGCTGTGGCTCCCCAAGTAACCGAGATAGTCATACACAAATCTGTTGCCGCTGCTGTTTGGGGGGCAGGTTTGGCATCACTGAAGGGTGGGGTGATGATGGCAGCAAGAGCAATTTGGCCACACCCACTGGCGCACTCTGTGCGCTACATTACTACTCCTTACCAAATGTGTCCCAGGTCTTTTATAATCCTCTAATGTTTACTGCAAAAAAATTAAAAAATTGCCCTGTGCCGCAAAAGTGTTAGGGTTTGGCTTGAAGAAAAAGTGGCAACCCTACAGGGGTGGCCAGTCCATTGTGGGCGCACGGGCGCCACCCCCTCATCCATGCCGCTGCCCTACCTATCCACGTGCCTGACCCCTTTCAGGACACCGGGTACATGAATTCCTATGGCAGGGATAAGCGGGGGTGGGGGGCTGGGGTGTTTTTTGAAGCACCTGATTAGAGCCAGAGTCTCTAATAGGCTTCAAAATAAGGGTGGGCTGGGGACACAGAGCATTGCATCTGGAGCCCACCCAGGTGTGTTGCAACAGCGAATTAACATTCGCTGTTGCAACACTGATCCTCCTCCTGGCCAGTCGTGCAGCGGGTCTTATACCCGTCACCTGATTTTCTGAAAGAACAGGCTATCCTATTGAACGCCTAGGAGGATGGGGTGGAGACGCACTGTGGAAGCGAGGAGGAGAAAATACAGGAGCCGCTGCCCGATGCTCGCCGCAGCCTGATGTCCGCCGATTCCCCGATCCCCGCCGCTGCCCGATGTCCCCGCCGATGCCCACAAAGAGCAGCATGGTTCAAGCATGCGCAGTAGGAAACTGGCTGTGAAGCTGCAAAGCTTCACTGCCGGTTTCCCTTAGCTAAGATGGCGGTGCAAACACCTGAGAGCCGATTCAAGACTCGGCTCGGGTGAGGACACTGCTGGATGCCTGAAACCGGTAAGTACCCTAATAATAAAAGTCAGCAGCTACAGTATTTGTCTTTTTTTTTTTTTGGTGGGGGGAGGGGGCTGGAACTCCTCTTTAAAGGGGGGGGGGGGGGGGGAATAAAACCCCATTGTTGGTATCAATGAGAAGAATGGTGCCATTGATAATGTCATTGGGAGGAATTGTGCCCCATCATTGGTGTCAGCTGGTGAAATAGTGCCCCAAGGGCCAGATAAGGGCAAACAAAAGGGCCACATCTGGCCCCCGGGCCGCAGTTTGGAGACCACCGCTTTAGACGATTCCTGAAAATTCATCTCTTCAGACGAGTCGATCCCACATCTAGCTAACAACTGGATTTTTTACAACTCCTACCCACACAATTACCTGTTGTACCACTCGCCCTTGGCTTTAGATTGTAAGCTCTCAGGAACAGGACGCTCCTAACCCTCTTGTCTTTATACCATATTATAACTATACTGTCTCCCTTTTTTTTTTTTGCAAAGCGCTAGGCAAAATGTTGGTGCTATATAATAATAATAATAATAATACTATAGCAATTGTTTGATGGCTGACTATCTGAACAATATTCTGCAATCATTGGACGTTCACATCTAAGGAAACGTTTAGCCTGGCCGCTTGCTCGTTTCTTTTTAGTTTCTGCTCTATGTAAGAAAGCTGTATGAATATTTTAAGGCCGATACATTAGACTTAGTGATAAGCGGAGATCCCCTAAGGTAGAATTTCAAGCCCGACCTACTCAAGAACCCAAAGGAAAAATACAGTTAAATATAAAATCCTTTGAATAAACCATTATTTTTTTTTAAAAGGAAAAAAAAAAAAGTTACACAATTTGCATGACCACTATGAGAGACTGAAAGAAAAGCGGTCCGTAATTCAATCTTTTCCCCCTTTGTGGTAATTTTTATACATAACTATGCTGATCCTTTAAGGATTCTTGTATCACTAACATCCCACCAACTCATTTTAGGCAATATTTTAGTGCTAATATAACATGTTGTTGCATGTTTAAAGTATAACGTTACTAGTTTGGAAGCCCCCCTTCCAGACATTAAAAAGAAAAAAAATCTTTATACATACCTTAAAGCGGAGTTCCACCCAAAAATTTTTTTCACAAACTTTTCGGAATCCCCCCCCCCCCTCCGGTGTTACAATTGGCACCTTTCAGGGGGGAGGGGGGGAACAGATACCTGTCTAATACAGGTATTTTACTCACACTTCATAGATATCCAAGCCGCCCGCGGGTATCTACGCCACTTCAGGTGCCTTCTCCGTCCCCCCCGCTGTCTTCTGGGAGACACACAGGTCCCAGAAGACAGCAGGGACCAGTGGCATCGCAGAGAAAGGGACTGGGGAATCTCTGTCCTCAGTTTCTTACTCGGTCCCAAAAGTGAGACATCAGGGGTCTGTTTACACCCTTGATATTTCACCAAAGCCCCATAACGGGGCTCCTAAAAAAATTGGAAAAAAAATTCATAAAAAATTATATTGCAAAAAATAATTAAAAAATAATAAAAATAAAAAAAACTACTGACACCGTCCACCCTAATGTAATAGGCTGCGCACACCAATGATAGATAGATAGATAGATAGATAGATAGATAGATAGATAGATAGATAGATAGATAGATAGATAGATAGATAGATAGATAGATAGATAGAATACATATATAGTGGAACCTTGGATTATGAGCATAATCCGTTCCAGCAGAATGCTTGTAATCCAAAGCACTCGCATATCAAAGTGAGTTTCCCCATAGAAGTCAATGGAAACTAAGATAATTTGTTCCGAATTGACTTCTTTTACATGCAATACCGCATGTGGCCAGAGGTGTGGGGGGGGCGCCAGAGAGCCTCGGGAATACTCAGGGACAGCTCCGAAAGCCTCGGAAAAACTCGGGAACTGAGTATTTCCCAGTGTTTCTGAGTATTTCTAATGCCCCGTACACACGGTCGGACTTTGTTCGGACATTCCGACAACAAAATCCTAGGATTTTTTCCGACGGATGTTGGCTCAAACTTGTCTTGCATACACACGGTCACACAAAGTTGTCGGAAAATCCGATCGTTCTAAACGCGGTGACGTAAAACACGTATGTCGGGACTATAAACGGGGCAGTGGCCAATAGCTTTCATCTCTTTATTTATTCTGAGCATGCGTGGCACTTTGTCCGTCGGATTTGTGTACACACGATCGGAATTTCCGACAACGGATTTTGTTGTCGGAAAATTTTATAGCCTGCTCTCAAACTTTGTGTGTCGGAAAATCCGATGGCAAATGTCCGATGGAGCCCACACACGGTCGGCCGTGTGTACGGGGCATAAGTCATTCCGAGTATTTCCGAACGGCTCCGGACCGTTCCGAGTGTCCCCGGCGCCCCCGCACCTCTGGCCAAATGCGGTACTGCACACCCCATTAGCTTGAATTCTGCTCGTTTTGCGAGACAACACTGGCAAACCGAGTCAGAATTTAAAAAAAAAACAGTTGCTCGTCTTTCAAAACGCTCGTTAACCGCGTTACTCGCAAACCAAGGTTCCACTGTACTGTATATTCTCATTTCAGTTATCTTCAGTTTAAAATCTCAGTGGAAAACAAAAAAAAAACTATGTAAATCAAACATAAAAATCTGTTTACTATATGATGATTGTGTAGGTATTTTTATACCTCTCTGACTCACAAATGGATAAAAAGAATGTTGTCTTGAGTCACGATGATGCAAAGCGTCACATGATTCCTGGAGGAGACCTTTAGGAGAAGTGACACAGTCCTCGAAATGTTTGCAGAAGAAAGGAATCAGCATTATGTGGCCGGCGTGCAATCTGGGAACAACAACTCAGCTGCTGGCTGTGTTCAGACTTCAAATAAACCTGATTAATGGAGTGTTCCCAAGGAACGAGGGTGCAGGCCAATTAGTTAAAAGTATCAGGGAAGAGAGTCATTGTGCAGAGAAGATCTGGAACCTACTCAAGAGTAGGGGAAGTTTCACTGGGTACTCGACATTAATTGGATCCTTTGTGCCTTCTCTCTTCTCGTAACATAGGGGAGCGCAATACACGGAAACGGACCACATGGGGCATACAGCGGTGCCAGCTTCTATCCAACCTTTTTAAATTTTTTTCCAAGAAGAAAACATTTGCGTTGCAGTCCTTCTTATAGATTAAATTCCAATCTGTTTTTTTTTTATATGAACTTAAAGTGGGGTTCCACCCAAAAAAAAAAAAAATACATGAAAAATCCTAAAACAAAGCCCCCCAAAAAATTTGGATTTTTTTTTTTTTACTTACCTCTAAATTCCTGTTGCTAGGGGGGTCCCTCGTAGTCTGCCTCTTCCTTTGCCTGGGCTGGTGACATCACTTCCCCCTCGGCACAGGAAGGGCGGGGCTTCGATCTCCCGCATCGCTGGACCCAGGGACAGGTAAGTGTCCAATTAAAAGTCAGCAGCTGCAGTATTTGTAGCTGCTGACTTTTAATTTTTTTTTTTTTTTTGACTGGACCTCCTCTTTAATTTTGATAAGGACCACATTCTCACGTCTCCATTTTTACATGAAGGAGGGTGGATTCATACTTTTACATATGTGTTGATTTATACCTCCAAACTTTTTGAGATGGGAATGAGGGAAACCTATCAGCAAAAGTATGCAGGCATAGGACACGCCTCTTGCCACGCCCCCTTAAAGGAGAATTGCACAAAAAAAACTAGATTGGTTAAACCCACGAGTAATTTTTTTTACCACTAATATTCCTTTATATTGGCTTTTGGAATTTACAAATGGAGCAATTTAGAAATCAGATGAAAGGTTTAGCGCTGGAAAAACACTTTTAGAGAGCTAAAAAGTTAATTTTATATACATCCAGGGCCGGTGCTACCACTAGGCGAACTAGGCAGCCGCCTAGGGCGCAGCCACGGCCAGGGGGACTCTGGGAACCCTAATGTAAGGGGGGACTTTGGGATTCGAATGTAAGGGAAGACTTTGGGGATCCTAATGAAAGTGGGGTCTCTGTTGTAAGGGTGAACTCTGGGAACCCTGATCTAAGGGGGGGGGACTCTGAGGACCCTGATTTAAGGAGGGGGGACTAATGGGACCCTGATGTAAGGGGGGACTCTGAGGACCCTGATTTAAGAAGGTGGGACTAATGGGACCCTGATGTAAGGGGGGGGCAACTTTGTGGACCCTAATGAAAGGGGTAAACTCTGATGTAAGAGGGTCGGGCCCAGGCCTAAAGCTGTGTAAGGGGCCCAAAAATTTCTGATGGTTCCCCACACACTGCGCCGACATTCCACATACCGCTGCAGAATTGGATGATGTTAGCTGGCGTCTTGCACCGGCCCTGTATACATCTATATAGATCGGACCAAAATGAGGGACAAAAGAGGAGGAATGAGGGGCAGAGGGGCATTGCTCAAAATAAGGGACAGTTCCTCGAAATCAGGGACAGTTGGGAGCTATGGTTAATGTGCCTTTTCATGTGTGCTGCCAAGCATTGGTTGCATGCAGGGCCACTGATAAGTCAGTACAGCCAGCCCTTCTGTACTGGGCCGGGCCCCATCAGTTCAAAAGGGAGGGCCCGGGCACCTGCTGAGCACGAGGGCCAGCTGTACTGTTTTATTGCAGACACCGATCCTCTTCTATCTCCCACTGCAGTGCTGCCTGTGTTTTGTCACATATGGCGACCCATCACATTTGGCTACCCGCTGGAGTGCGCATGCGCGACGCCGCCATATGCGTTCCAACACTGTTGTAAGACCACTTTGCCGCAGGGCCCCTCGCGGGCTCTCTTCGCTCGCCACGCTTCGGGCACAGCCTCTCTTGGCTCGGCATAATTATATTCTAACTCTATGTCCACTTGGATGGTGGGGCTTGAACCTGGTCTCAGGGGTGTGGCCACAAAATTCTGCGCCACCGCAGATCGCCACAGTGTTGGAACGCATATGGCGGCGTCGCGCATGCGCAGTCCAGCGGTAGCCAAATGTGATGGGTCGCCATATGTGACGAGACACCTGATTCTTCTCCTCTCCCTCTGGCTGCACTGCAGGGGGATTGGTTCTAGCACATGCGCCCCATCCATCTGCTGTCCGGGCCCCCTTTGTGTGCCCCTTTCCCCCAGCAGCGCTACCGGCTTCCCTCCTTTCCCGCCGGCAGCTGCTGCAGGCACATTTACTAGCCCCTTCCTTTCCTGAATGAACACAGTGAGCAATCGGTACCAACCACTCCTGTGTCCATTCATCACCGAAGCATAGTACACTGTGTTTACAATGCTTCGGTTTGTGAATGAGCAGGAAGCCTCAGACCCTTGCTATTCATTCGTCTGTGCAGCTGAGGCTGTAGAGAAAGGGATTGATAAATCTATGTCCTTAGTCACTTTTGGCCAGGTAGGAGACCCTGTCAGGTAGGTTGTATGGGGCCCCGTGATTTCTACCAGCAGCCTAGGTTTCATGCATTTTATGTGCCCTTTGTGAGCATCCCATTAATGGGCCCCCAACACATCATTGCAGTAAACAAGGCACTTGACCCTGCAACACGTATGACTTAGTAGAGAAAAGGAGATGATGGCGCAAAAACCAACTGGATGATGAATAAAAAAATAATAGACAATGGTAAAAGATGAATTAATCACCATAAATGAATGGGGATAAAAGTCAATGGAAATAAAAACAGTTCCAATTTCAACATACACTGGCGGCTGCAACCCTGAGAGTGGGAGCACGACTCTAAAAGACAAAACAGGACAAAGACGAGGTGCGCCAGACTCAGTGCAGTATTAAAATAATCATTTAATAGGACAACACAAGCCAAATGGCTACTCACAAGAGGGAAATGATTTCAGGCATATGAGTAGAGGGTCCGGGGGTCCGGGTCACTCTGCGGTCCGGGCTGCTGTCCGTGTGGTGAGAAGCTGGCCTGGTCACGGTGTATATGGATGGTAAGCTGCTGGAGGATGAAGTGGCGGTTAGGCCTCTGTGAATGCCCGGGGAGAGGGAAAGCCAGAGAACGCTGCAGTTCTCTGTGGGAGAACCCGACAACCGGAACCCGGAACCGGAAGTGCGTGTCAGCTGACCCGCGATCGATCGTGACAGATTACACACACAAATCCCGGTTCTTTTCAGGGGTGTAGAGACAGATCGTGTGTTCCTACTACCCTGTTTCCCCCAAAATAAGACCTAGCGTGATTGTTGGTAATGGCTTCAATATAAGCCCTACCCCTCCAAATAAGCCCTAGTTAAAGTCCTTGTAGGTCTTATTTTCAGGGTAGGGCTTATTTTCGGGGAAACAGGGTAGGGCTTATTTAGGGTGTAGGGCTTATATTGCAGCCATCACTGACAATCACGCTAGGTCTTATTTTTGGGGAAACAGGGTATGTAGGAACACCGATCTCTCTCTCCTCCTAGACAGTCCCATCCCCTCCACAGTTAGAACACATCTAGGGAACACAGTTAACCCCTTGATCGCCCCCTAGTGTTAACCGCTTCCCTGCCAGTGACATGTATACAGTAATCAGTGCATTTTTATAGCACTGATCGCTGTATAATTGTCAATGGTCTCAAAAATGTGTCAAAAGTGTCCAATTTGTCCGCTGCAACATCGCAGTCCCGATAAAAATCGCAGATCGCCGCCATTACTAGTAAAAAAAATAAATAAATAAAAATGCCATAGATCTATCCCCTATTTTGTAGACGCTATAACTTTTGCGCAAACCAATCAATATACTCTTATTTCGTTTTTTTTTTACCGAAAATATGTAGAAGAATACATATCGGCCTAAACTGAGGAAAACATTTTTTTTTTTTGATAAAAAATGTGGGATATTTATTATAGCAAAAAGTAAAAGATATTGGGGGTTATTTACTAAAGGAAAATCCACTTTGCACTGAAAGTACACTTGGAAGTCGCTGTAGATCCGAGGGGGACGTGCAAGGAAAATAAAAAACAGCATTTTAGCTTGCACATGATTGGATGATAAAACCACTCATTTCAGATCTACTACCCCTTAGATTTAGAGCGACTGCACTTCCAAGTGCACTTGCAGTGCAAAGTGGATTTGCCTTTCGTAAATAACCCCCATTGTGTTTTTTTACAAAATTGTCGCTCTTCTTTTGTTTATAGCGCGAAAAATAAAAACCGCAGAGGCAATCAAATACCACCAAAAGAAAGATCTATTTGTGGAAAGAAAAAAAAAAGGACGTCAATTTTGTTTGGGTGCAACGTCGCACGACCGCGCAATTGTCAGTTAAATCGACGCAGTGCCGTATCGCAAAAAAAAATGGCCTGGTCATTAAGCCGCCAAATCTTCTGGGGCTGAAGTGGTTAATAGCGCTGTCAGCTGTCTGAGAGGAACAAGCCGTCATTATTCCTGAAACAACCGACGTCTGCAGGTACAAGGAACATATCCGAGGTGAACAGGATATTGATAACACTGCGTACGTCTCTGATACCGACTCTCATGTGAAAGACGCTGCTAGCAAAGTGTATTCCGTACTTCTAGTGGGAAAAAACATCATGAAAATAGATGGGATCCAGTAGTTTTATTGGAATGTACAGAATGTACAGTCACAGATGAAGAGGTGACTCAGGTCTCATAGTCTATATAAAAAATAATGCTTCATATTCCATATATATATATACCCTGTTTCCCCAAAAATAAGACCTAGTGTGATTGTCGGTGATGGCTGCAATATAAGCCCTACCCCCCAAATAAGCCCTAGTTAAAGTTCTTGTAGGTCTTATTTTCAGGGAAACAGGGTAGGGCTTATTTGGGGGGTAGGGCTTATATTGGGCTTATATTGCAGCCATCACCGACAATCACGCTAGGTCTTGTTTTCGGGGAAACAGGGTATGTAGCACTAACTCTCGGTGGAGCTGCTGGTTTTAGCGGGCTGTTACCTTCACTCTCCTTGAATCTGTTTCACCGGGTCTAGGGTTCCATTGAGTTTATCTGGACGATTTAAGCACCAACACTTGAGTACGTTTTAAATGCTTTATTGAACCAAGTAACGAAGATGTAGCAGGAAAGAGGCAGGAGGAAAACTGCAGGGAAACTCAAATACCTTTCTTTAGGTTCCTATAGAACATCCTTTAAGGTTGAATACTGTAATCGGATGCAATCCCCTTTTTTGGGACACACTCTTTGCCCGCCTGGATAGGCCTCTCTCACTTGCCTAGCAGCCAGTACGTAGCGCGAACAAAAGTCTCTGCCACAGACTTGCTTGAAATAAACCCGTACGATTCTCTGCCACAGGATGTATTGGTTCACGATGAATGTCAGACACAGTACTTGGACCTCTAAGCCAACCCGGCAGTACCATGCAATAAGACTACTTCAGGATACGTCCTCCAACCGAGTCACCAGGCCCCTCTCCAGACCAGCACTCTGCATGATCCTTCCATGATGGGTCCTCCCCTGGGATCTTCTCGGTTGTCCAGTTTCTTCACTCAGGATAGACAGCTCAGGACCATTCCTCGGCTGCTGTGGTAGGCCCCAGACAGGCTTCTGGGCCCACCCAGCGACGCGGGCCTCCGGAACGGAGGACCACGAGGTGGTACTCTAACACATACCTGTCGGCCAGGAGGGCCAGCAGGTGGCTGAAAACGAACCCCTAAAACATGGCGTCTGACCCATAAATACCCTCTCCCAGAATGCAACTCGAAGGACCACCTCCGCCGAGTTGTCTCCGGGACAGAGGAGCATCCATACGCTTCAACACGTTGCTTTTCCAACATCCGCCGATGGCGACAACGACACCCACCGGCACAATGTGGAACCACACGCAACGTCAGCCAAGCTGGAACAGAGGCAAATCTAACTTCCTATAACGAGCAATTCACTAAATTTACCTATCAAATGGTAGATCATAAATCTACCACGCTACATATATATATATATATATATATATATATATATATATATATACAGTACTGTGCAAAAGTTTTAGGCAGGTGTGAAAATGTACTGTAAAGTAAGAATGCTTTCAGAAATATACACTTACTGGCTACTTTATTCGGTACACCTGTTCAATTGCTTGGTATTGGTAACACAATACAAGGCAATTGTGCTATCCTTAAAGAGGTTGTAAACTCTCGTGTTTTTTCACCCCAAAGTGATTGTAAAGGATCGTTTTTTATTTTTTTTAAAATAACAAGCATGTCATACTTACCTCCACTGTGCAGCTCGTTTTCACAGAGTCATCCTGAACATCCTCTTCTGGGCTCTCGTGGCTCCTCCCCGCATTAGTTAACCCCCTAGGGAAAGCGCTCTCCTGGGAGGGGGGTTAGCTTGCGGGTGCGCTCCGGAGTCCAGCATTTGCGTCCATAGACACAAACACAAATGCCAGACACGGCCCCGCCCCCCCCCCCGGCACCCGCATCATTGGATTTGATTGACGGCAGCGGGAGCCAATGGCTGCGCTGCTATCAATCTATCCAATCAAGAGCCGAGCAGAGGAAGAGCGCGTCTCCACCGGGTGAAATTCCAGGGCTCAGGCAAGTAAAACGGGGGGGGGGGGGGGGCTCCTTCCTGGTGGCTCCTTCCAGCAGGATAATGCACCATGTCACAAAGCTCCAATCATCTCACCACTGGACAATGAGGTCCCTGTACTCCAATGGCCTCCACACTCACCACATCTCATCCAATAGAGCACCTTTGGGATGTGGTGGAACGGGAGATTGGCATCATGGATGGGCAGCTGAAAAAATCTGCAGCAACTGCGTGATGCCATCATGTCACTATGGACCAAAATCTCTGAGTGTTTCCAACACCTTGTTGTATCCAGTATACAAGAGAAGAAATCGCTGCTCAAGGTGTATGATGAGAGACTGGGGTGTCTCGTGGAGTGCCAGCCCCGGCCTGCCTCCGTGGGAAACTTGGAAAGAAGAAAGAAATGGCTGCACATCCAGAACTCCCGATTGCCTTTTATTGATCACAAGGAAAACACCAAATACACCAACAAATGGTCACATAGACGCGTTTCACACATACATCTTGTGCTTAATCATTACCAATGTAATGATTAAGCACAAGATGTATGTGTGAAACGCGTCTACCTCGTTGAATCTATGCCAGGAAGAATGAAGGCAAAAGAGGGTCCAACCCGGTACTAGCAAGGTGGACCTAATAAAGTGAGTGTAGATTTAAATTGTTTATATTTATGAATTTACAAAATGCAAAGTGAGCGAACAGAAGAAAAATACAACTCAAAATAATATTTGGTGTGGCCACCCTTTGGCTTCACAACAGCATCAGTTCTTCTAGGTAGACTTGCACACAGTTTTTGAAGGAACTCGGCAACTAGGTTGTTCCAAACGTCTTAAAGAACTAAGCACAGATCTTTTGTGGATGTCGGCTGCCTCAGACTCTTCTTGTCTCTTCATGTAATCCCAGACAGACTCCATGATGGTGGGATCAGGGCTCTGTGGAGGCCAAACCATCACTTCCTGGACTCCTTGTTCTTCTTCACCCTCAAGATAGTTCTTGATGACATTGGCTGTATGTATGGGGTGGTTCTCCTGCTGCAGAATAAATTTGGGGCCAATCACAGGCCACCCTGATGGTATGGCATGACGGAGAAGTATCTGCCTGTAAGAGGAGAATCCAGGGATGCTCTGTGCAAAACCACTGCACAGAGCAGGTAAGTCTAACATGTTTATTACAGTAAAACCTTGGATTGCGAGCATAACTCGTTCCAGAAGCATGCTTGTAATCCAAAGCACTTGTATATCAAAGCGAATTTCCCCATAAGAAATAATGGAAACTCAAATGATTCGTTCCACAACTATTTATTCATAAATCCTTCAGTTTATAGTCCATATAAAAAGATTATAGAAATGTGACCAGGTTGTGTAACCAAAAAATGTCCGTCCACAAATGGAAGCCTCCACAAGGGGATTAGAAGCAAAATCCAGCAGGAGCTCCAGAGTATAAAAGAGAAGAGAGGCGCCTCTAAGTGTAGCAATATGTTGCTAAATGTTGTACCTTCATTAAATGTAACCATATTGCTACACTTAGAGGCGCCTCTCTTCTCTTTTATACTCAGTTGTGACATGACGCTACTTGTATATCAAGACATAGCTTGTATATCAAGTCAAAATTTATTAAAAAATGTTCCTTGTCTTGCAAAAACGCTCTCAAACCAAGTTACTCTCAAACCAAGGTTTTACTGTATTTAACCACTTCTGGACCACCGCGCGCCGATGTACGTCCCTACTTTGGGGACGGATATCGTTGTTATGGCAGCAGCTGGCTGCCATAACCCAAGTATCCCCATGTTCGGCCGGCGGTCCGGTACAAGATAAAAGTGGTCTCTGCAGTGGATTCGCCGCGAGATCACTTTTATCGGGGGCGGGAGAGGGCCCCCCCCCTCCCGCCGCGATCTGGTGCCCTCCGTCGCTTACCGGAGCCGTCGGCAACGGTGGAGGCGATCACGTCTGTCCCCTGGGCTGACATGGAGATGAGTGAGGGGAAGGAGATGGCCCCCACCCGTCTCCATGACACTGCAGGGCGGAAGCGACGTCAAAATGTCACTTCCGCCCATAGCTCTTAAAGGGACAATTTATTTTGTTTATTTTTTTAAATGACAAGTTTTTTTTTTTTTATTGCATTTTAGTGTAAATATGAGATCTGAGGTCTTTTTGACCCCAGATCTCATATTTAAGAGGTCCTGTCATGTTTTTTTTTCTATTACAAGGGATGTTTACATTCCTTGTAATAGGAATAAAAGTGACACATTTTAAAAAAAAAATAAAAAGTAAAAGGTAAAATAAGAAAATAAGAAAAAAAAAAATTAAAACGCACCCCATCCCACCGAGCTCGCGTGCAGAAGCGAACGCATACGTGTGTAGCGCCCGCATATGAAAACGGTATTCAGACCACACATGTGAGGTATCGCCGCGATCGGTAGAGGGAGAGCAATAATTCTAGCACTAGACCTCCTCTGTAGCGCAAAACATGCAACCGGTAGAATTTTTTAAATGTCGTCTATGGAGATTTCTAAGGGTAAAAGTTTGTCGCCATTCCACGAGCGGGCGCAATTTTGAAGCGTGACATGTTGGGTATCAATTGACTCGGCGTAACATTATCTTTCACAATATAAAAAAAAAATTAAGCTAACTTTACTCTTGTCTTATTTTTTTAATTAAAAAAAAGTGTATTTAAAAAAAAAAAAAGTGCGCTTGTAAGACCGCTGCGCAAATACGGTGTGACAGAAAGTATTGCAACGACCGCCATTTTATTCTCTAGGATGTTAGAAAAAAAATGTATAATGTTTGGGGGGTTCCAAGTAATTTTCTAGCAAAAAAAAAACTGTTTTTAACTTGTAAACATCAGGCCCGGTCTTAAAGTGGTTAAAAAAAAATAAATTGATTGAAACTTTTACAATTACTTTAAACAAAATGTTTACAATTTTTTTTTTAAAGTGAAGGAATCATCATAGAGGATTCCAGTGTTTGTGGATAAAAATATGCACATTATAAACCTCCTCAATCTTCATCCCCCACTGCCCCCGAAATAAAAAGAAAAGAATGTAAAAACGCTCCACAGCTGCCGTTATGTAAAAATGTTGGACATCTCCCAGCGAGTAGCGAGAATTCTCTGCGGACCTATTCTCGTAGATTCACAATAATATTTATTTTCTTTGTCTATTTTTTCTTCCGAGCAGCACTTAGCAACAGGAAGAAAAAAAAAAAATGTAAAATGATCCTGCCAGAAACATCTGGTCCAAGACGTTTGTGAAAAATCCAGAAGACAAAGTGATAAAAAAAAAAAAAAAAAAAGGAAGAAAGAAGCAAGATCTTGTCTGCTCTATCACTCTTCGAAATAACTCTGATGTGAAAGAGGAGAGCCGGGAGATATTATAGAGGTATTTATGAAGGGAAGGAGATACAGCAAGGGATTATGGTTTGCGTTCTGCAGCGTTCTTTTTGGGAATCTGCAATGGAATCTTTGTTCTTTTGGTGAAGATTGTACTTAACCACTTGCCGACCATATAACTTGGATATATACGGCGGCAAAGTGGCACGGCTGTGCCGGATCACGTACCCAGTACGTGATCCGAAACATCCGGGTCTGGGGTGCGCATGCGTGCCGCAGATGACCCTCTCCTGTGATTGGCGGGTACCGAGGACTCGCCAGCACCCGCCGACCCTTCGGTACAGAGGGAGAACAGCGCTCTGCTTATGTAAACAAGGCAGATCACCGTTCTGACCATACAAAAGGCATGGATCCTGTGTCTCTGCAAAGCAGGAACACGGATCTTTGCCTTCCCCTAGCATACCTCCCAACTTTGTGAGATGGGAATGAGGGACACCTACTAGCAAAAGTATGTAGGCATAAGACACACCCCTTGCCACACCCCCTTAAAGGAGAATTAATTAAAAAAAATTATAAGTTAAACCCACAAGGACTTTTTTTTTTACTACTACAATTACTTTAAATTGGCTTTTGAAGTTTACAAATGCAGGTTTAGCCCTGAGAAATACTTTTGGGAAGGTAAAAACTGTATTTAATATACAACTATATAGATCAGGTCAAAATGAGGGACAAATGAGGAGGCAAGAGGGACAGAGGGACATTGCTCGAAATCAAGGACAGTCCCTCCAAATCAGGGAGAGTTGGGAGCGATGCCCTAGTACAAGCACCTCCCATCGAGTAAGAAAACACCAGCTAGGCACACAGTTAACTCTGATGTTAAAGTGATTGTAAAGTCTTATTTTTTTTTTTCTACAAAAATAACAAACATGTTATCCTTGTCTGCTCTGTTGGCTAATTGCCAGCTCCAATCTCTCCACAGTTACTCAGCTGTTGATGATATCCTGCTCGTCAGTCCTGCCTACTTAAGCCGTCCAGTCCAGAGGTTCTCTGCCTTCGCCTTGGTCAAACATCACAAAAACTATCTCCTGCGATCCTGTTCAAGACTTGCTTTGCTGACATCCCTTCTGGCTCCAGATCACGCTTTCTGTTCCACTACATTGATCCCTGACTTCTGGCTTGGCTGACTATCCGTTCCGGTTACCGAACTTTGGCTAAGTTTTGACTACGTTTGTTCTTTTTACTTTTATTATTAAACAAGTGTGATTTAACTGTACATCTGTCTCGGCGTGATTTCATGGTTTCTGACAAATAGGCACCTCTGCTCTGTAAGATCGGTCCCCGCAGCCTCTTCTCCCAAATATTCTGGTAGTTGCAGATCCTCAGTTATCATGAAGTAGAAGGCAAACTTTCTACACAAAGGGCCAGTTTACTGTCCTTCAGACTTTAGGGGGCCAGACTGTGGCCAGTAGTCCTGGCGTCAGAGGAATAGTGCCCCATTGTTGGTGTCAGAGGGAGGAATAATGCCCCATCATTGGTGTCAGAGGGAGGAATAATGCCCCATCATTGGTGTTAATAGGAGAAAGAATGTTGAATCGTTGGTGTCAGTGGGATGAATAGTGCCCCATATTTGGTGTCAGTGAGAGTCTCCCTGTTGGTGTCAATAGCAGGAATGATGTCCCATTGTAGTGGGAGGAATAGTGCCCCATTATCAGGGCTTTTTTTTCAGCAGGAACTTGGGGGAACGCAGTTCCGGCACTTCCAGAACTGAATGGCAAGGGGTGCTGGGGTGTGCTGGAGAGTCTATTGATGCTGGCTGTTGAGGAATCTATTGTTGCTGGAGGGGATCTATTTTTGGGAAGGAAGGAGGTCTACTGTTGCTGGGGAGGACTTCCATTGCTCGTGGGGGATCTATTGTTGCTGGGTGTGGGTCTTATGTTGCAGGGGGGGTCAATATTTGCTGGGAGGAATCTACTGTTGAGGGAGGGGTCTTTGTAGCTGGCTGCTGGAGGGTCTATTGATGCTGGATGGAATTTTTTTTTGCAGGGGGATCTGTTATTGCTGGGAGTGGGTCTTATGTTGCAGGGGGTCAATCGTTGCTGGGTGGGATCTACTGTTGAGAGAGGGGTCTAATGTTGCTGGCTGCTGAAGAGTCAATTGATGCTGGCTGTTTAGTATGCATTGTTGCTGGAGTGGATCTATTGTCGCTGGGCTGTCTATTGTTGCTAGATCTATTTTATTGCCTTTCTTGTTATCATTAACAAACTCCATATAAATGACTTGGTTTTGTATTCTCTTAAAGTGGAGGGCCACTCTAAAAAAAAAAATTGCATGAAAAATCCTAAAAAAAAAATAATAAAAAAAAACATTTGAAAAAAAAAATAAATTTAAACTTACCTAAACCCTTGTTGCTAGGCAGTCTTCCTAATCTGCCTCTTCCTATTCCGCGGCGTGTTCTGCTCCTCGGTGAGTGGCCCCGTTGCCTTCTGGGAGCTGTGTGTGTACCCAGAACACCACGGGGGCCATTCGCAGAGCCTCTTCCTATTCCGCGGCGTGTTCTGCTCCTCGGTGAGTGGCCCCGTTGCCTTCTGGGAGCTGTGTGTGTACCCAGAACACCACGGGGGCCATTCGCAGAGCGCCGCGCCGCGCCGCTCGCGCGTGCGCAGGAAACTGGCAGTGAAGCCGCAAGGCTCCACTGCCTCTTTCCCTTACTTGGCGGTGCCGGGACCCGAGAGCCGAGGGATGGGTCGGCCTCGGGCGGCCGACATTGCGGGCACCCAGGACAGGTAAGTACTTATTTAAAGTCAGCAGCTACAGTGTTTGTAGCTGCTGACTTTTAATTTTTTTTTTTTTTCACGGCCGGAATCCCGCTTTAAAGGGGCAGTACTAGGAGGTGGGTAACGGTTGGACCCACGAAATGGTGCTCAGAGGTGGGTAGGGGGCGTGGTCAAGGGGTGACTCAGAAGGTGGGGGTGTTCCTGCACCTTCTTGGTGAGAAAAAAAAGCCCTGCCCATTATTAATGTTGATAGGTGGAATAGTACCCCGTCATTGGTGTTAATAGGTGGAATACTGCCCCAACATTAGTGTTAGTAGGGGGAATAGTGCCCTACCCCCAACATTAGTGTTAGTAGGGGGAATAGTGTCCCAACATTAGTGTTAGTAGGGGGAATAGTGCCCCAACATTAGTGTTAGTAGGGGGAATAGTGCCCCAACATTAGTGTTAGTAGGGGGAATAGAGCCCCAACATTAGTGTTAGTAGGGGGAATAGTGCCCCAACATCAGTGTTAGTAGGGGGAATAGTGCCCCAACATTAGTGTTAGTAGGGGGAATAGTGCCCTGCCCCCAACATTAGTGTTAGTAGGAGGAATAGTACTCCATCATTGGTGTTAACAGGAGTAATAGTGCCCAACCGTTGGATCGTAGGAATTATGCCTCATTGTCAGTGTCGGTGGGAAGAATAGCTCCACAAGGGTCAGATAATCTAAATAATAATCTCACAGATTTCAAGTAAATTTTTTCCCTCGAAATGGAAACAGTAATAGATTTGAATGATCTGCAGGAGCAGAAAGATTCGGGATACTGCTCAGAAATTCCTGGAAACGTAACCAAAGAAGACACGAACCCCTGCAGTTTCCCCCTACAGTTTTTTTTTTTATTCTTTTGCTTTTTTTATTGCACTGTTTACGAACGAGGAGCGACAAAACCAAAGTCAACAAGTGGACATTGCTTGTGGTGCCCTTTGAGGTTGGCGTTGCCTTGAGTTGGATGTTAGCGTCACCTATTTATTTAACAGCTGTACACATAATAACGTGAAGCCATGAACATTAACGATGACAGCAAAGTCACTTCACTAATTTATAACCAAGCACCTCTTAGACTTGACAAGCCTTCCTGCGGGCAAAACAACATCATTTAGCTGTTGTGTCCAGCAAATGATTGTGGTGGCTGAGAACCAAACGCCGATGCCAAGAAAACCTCAACAATACAAGTTGGTTCGTTTTTATTTATACTGCTTTGAAGGCCTTCCACATGCCTGCTCGTGTAACCCACTGGGGTTTTTTTTAAATACCAGCGTTCCATGGATACATGCCCACTCCATGGCAGGCAGGACTCCAAAACCAACTTCTCCATTTGTTGATTTGCTTTTATCGGCCCGGGCCTAAAAATTGCTAGGGGACATTGGATAAACAGTTTTCTAGTATCCAAAACAGAGGCAGATTATTTGTGGAAGCGAATGCGCAGGCAAGAGCTGACAGATGTCCGTAACTGAACGAGTTCCATGAAATAATGGACAGAAGGCGATCCAAAATGTAATTCCCGCTGGATGGAGGATTCGGGTCCTGGCTGCTATGGTTTCTGATTAGGAGCGGTAGTGGTGTTATTAATGCCTGGGGTTTATGCCTACATTTGGTTCAGCCCTATTTAGCTTTCCTAGATCAATTCCAGGCAACAGCTTCGCCAGTTCACCCAAACGTGCCTTTTAATCTGAGTGTCATATAATTTATTGTAACCAGATTCGGGGGGATAGGAAAGGTCAAGCCAACGGGAATACAGAAAAAAATACGAATTGAGGTCCTAACTCTTCGCTACCCTGTCCAAAAACTAAAATGAAACATTTGGCTGCAGTTCGGCTTAAATAACTTCTGAGGAGACTTGCAGACATGGGCGTCCGCAGAAGTTTTTTCGGGGGGGGGGGCATCATTTTAGGGTCACCCATGCGCCGCCCCTTTTCGACAATGTCATTATCACATTATCATGGTCAGAGACTGCAGACGTAGTACAGTCCATAGGATAAGTAATGGATAAGCCCTCTTACTAGACCCACCGAAACTACAGCAATGATCCCTCCGGGCTGGACGATCGCTCACTCTGGGTTCCCCGGGGGGCGACTCTGGTCAGTAGTGTAGCATGTCTGTACCCTGGTAGTGGCTCAGTCTTTCTCTTTGGTGGCGCTGGGCAGCGTGGCTCTCTCTCTGGTGAGACTGGGCAGCGTGGCTCTCTCTCTGGTGGTGCTGAGCAGCGTGGCTGAGCAGCGTGCTGAGCAGCGTGGCTCTCTCTCTGGTGACACTGGTCAGTGTGGCTCTCTCTTTGGTGGCGCTGGGCAGCGTGGCTCTCTCTCTGGTGGTGCTGGGCAGCATGGCTCTCTCTCTGGTGACACTGGGCAGCGTGGCTCTCTCTTTGGTGGCGCTGGGCAGCGTTGCTCTTTCTCTCTCTCTCTATCTTCTGCCCAGCACACTCCTCTTCCTTTGTCCTGTAGCACTCACTCCCTCAGCTTTTTTCCAGGCTGCAGTCTCTCAATCTCTCCCTTGATCGAGCTGTAGCCTCCTCCCTGTGGAAAATGGAGCCACCAATCTTGGGGACTACATGTCCCATGATGCTCTCCTGGTCTCCTTTGATTGGCCCTCAGTTATGGCCAATGGGGAAGGAACGGAGTGGGCAGGAAGCTGGGTGGCAAAACCTAGTGAGAGCCGCCGCCTCTTCTGCCTGACAGGAGAAATGGGGGCGAGCGGGGGAAACCTCTGATAGCCCGCAGCTCGCCATTCTCCTGTCACAGCGCCGCCAAGTTCTCTGCTGGACTGAGCACGGAAAAGAGCCCACAAACAGACTACATTGATGGGGGGCTTGACAGCACCTTGATGGTGTCACCTGACTGGTGGGTGGCACCCGGGTGCGGGCTGCCCGCACCCCCAAAGCGACGCCACTGTGCTGAATTTAACAGTGCTGATCCGATCCCTGATTCGGGGGGGGGGGGGGGCACTTGACCCCTCTTGCCCCTACCTGCGGACGCCTATGCTTGAAGATCTGTTTTCTTTTCAGCAAGGATGCCTACTGCATCAGATACAAGTCATCCCGATCAGGGGCATACCTACATGGGTCACAGAGGTCGCAATTGCGACTTGGCCACATGCTGCAGGGGGCCCCCTGCAACCCCCATATGCCTGGATAAGAGGTGAAGGGGGTGATAGGGGGAAGCTGCATATAGAGCAGTGATGGCGAACCTTGGCACCCCAGATGTTTTGGAAATACATTTCCCATGATGCTCATGCACTCTGCAGTGTAGTTGAGCATCATGGGAAATGTAGTTCCAAAACATCTGGGGTGCCAAGGTTTACTATCACTGATACAGAGGAATCAATCTCTTCTTTTTTCCCTAGGCATTCAGCAGCTGCAGGAGGAAAATAGGAAAATGGAGAGATTGGTTCCTCTATATGCAGCCGTCCTCATTTCCAGCTTCCCTTTGCTGCCCCCCCCCCCGTGTGCTCTCCAGCCCCCATGTGCTCTTTCCCGGCCTCCCCCCCCCGTTGTTCCCCGCAGCTCTGCCAGGTTCCCGCTCCCCTGCCAGCTACGGGGGGGATCTGTCAGGATCGAGAGCGAGGATGGGGCCGGTAAATGTGTTGTTTACCGGCCCCTGCCTTTCCTGAATAGAGAGTAAGTGATCCGTAACAATCACTGACTCTGTCCATTCATAACTGAAACATAGTAAACTGTGTTTCCTATGCTTCAGTTTGTGAATGAACGGGAAGCTCTGTACAGACCTATTCCTGTCCATACACTCTGTGCAGCTGAGGCTGCTGAGAAGGAGATTGAGGGCTGTGTCCTCAATCTCCTTTCTCTGTCTCGAAGGTGGAACACCAGAGGTCTGTTTAGACCCCTGTTAAATTTCTAAAGCCCACCCCCCCAACAGGACTCCTAAAAACTGTAAATAAATCATTATAAAAATACTGTAAAAAATAATAATAATAATATATAAAAAAAACAAAAAAATAATAAAAATAAAAAACTACGGACACCAGTGGGGTGAACTACCAGGGTCACAAAAGTCAGGGCCCTTGATGGTTTCTTGTACCTGGCCCTGAAGGTTATAGTTACGCCACTGATCCCAATGATCCATTTTATGCAGCTTATATGATTTATGTGTAGCACCCTCTCAGACAGGCTACTAGCATTAGACAAATTGAGTTCTTGTGACTCTGCTGTAGTCCGCAGGGCAGCATGTGATTGCTTTGGTCTGCTCTGGGCACTGCAGGCTGCAAGTTTGATTGCTTCCCCATATCTTCTGGAGGCTTCCAGAATATAGTGAATGGGGAGTCGAATGATCAGTGTGAATATTTATGCAGCTCCAGCCAATCACTGGGGGAAGGTGCCCAGATGGTGGCTGAGGGAGAAGATAAATCTTTGGGAGTCTTGCACAGAGTGTTCTTTTCCGCAGGCTGCTGCCCCTGGGTTGCAGCCTGTGTACTGGAGTTGCAGTTTGGGCCTTAGCATGTGCTTGGCTGAGGGCCTGAAAGAGAACTGATTGAGAGGCATTTGCTGGAGGGTATCACCTGCAGAGAGTGGTCTGGAGAAGGACCCTTTCTTCCTCACTGGAGAGCTTCACATGGAGGCTGGGTGGTGGACAGCTGTCCTTGAACTTTGTGACTAGGACTTTGCTCATGGATCCCAGGTGTGCAGGTTAGGGTTGCCGCCTCATCCCTTTAAAACCGAACACATATTAATTACACAGGTTCTGTGCCTGATTAAGGTGGTAATTAAACTCACTTGGTACCTTATCTGCATTAAATTAGCCTCAGAACCTGAGTAAGTCATATGTGTTCAGGTTTAAAGGGATGAGGTGACAACCCTAGTACAGGTGCTTGGGGATGTAAGTGCCAGAGGTTGCTGTAAGGACTGGGACTGCTCACATAAATAGTCTGGAGCCTGGGAGAGCAATGTTCTTCCCTAAGAGGAGAGGTCCCAAGCCAGAAGGGCTGCTGCCCTTCCAGACAGCCCAGCTGAAGGTTCTGCTAGTCTCATTGAGGTCCCAGCTGTGCATAGCCAGGTTTGGAGGCTTCGCCGAGGAGACTGTCTGCCTGAGTCCGGAGGGAGGCATTAAAGTCCCAGGGACCCTGTACCATAGGTGCACTATTATTAAGGCTTGCCTGGCCTGGAACATTGCCTATGGTGTCCCAGTGCTGTCCACTTCATGTCCTACTGCTCAAAGAACTGTTCTGAGAAGTAGCTGCAAAGGGAAGAGTGTCCTCAAATTCCTAATCAGCGTTCTGGAGAATCCCACAGCTTTTTTAAGCCCCATCCAAGTTACTCTGCAATAAACTTTAAAAAAAGGCAAGACTGTTTACTGAGCCAGGGGAGTGAATGTTGCTGTTTGCCTGGCTGCCGCTACACAAAGGAAAAAGAACCTGGGACACATATCAGCGCCCCCTTGCAGGAGTAGCACTACATATGACAGAACTGCTTTCCCATTTATCTTTGCTGTTTGGCAACCAAGAGAACTACCAAGCCACAGAATCATCTCATCTCAAAACAAAAACGAACCTCAAAAGATGGATGGCGTCCGTGATGGCCTGGCTGATGCGTTTTGTGGGAGAATGCTCCTCCTTAGAGTTCTCCCTCGAAACGCATTAGCCAAGTAATCATGGACACCATCTGGTCTCCTTGCACTATTGGAGCCTTCCAGCAGTCCCTGAGCTGACATTTTGCTTTGATAAGCATGTATGCATCATGCATTTGTGAGTGTTATGTGTGTCACTTTTTATCCTTTACTAATGTTTATAATGGAATTGCACTAGGTCGGTGCGCCCTTCTCTTGTTTTTTGTTGCAATCAAAGGGTTAACTGTGTGCCTAACCAGTGTTTTGGTGTACCTTTTACTAGGAGAAGTAATGGATTTTATTGCCTGCTTTGCTGAGAAAGAAATTCCATTACTTCCCCACTGATAGGACAGAGCTCTGCCTTGTTTACATGTGTAAAACCATTATGATCGCCGGGTGTCGGGTGCCGGCTTTAATTCTTTGGACGGCACCTGGTGGTCGACAGCATGCACACGTGCCCCCTACCCGGAAGTGACAGTGCATGCGCCCCCTACCTGGAAGTGTCAGTGCGTGTGCCCCCTACTCGGAAGTGTCAGTGTGTGCGCCCCCTACCCGGAAGTGACAGTGCGTGCGCCCCCTACCCGGAAGTGTCAGTGTGTGCGCCCCCTACCCGGAAGTGACAGTGCAAGCGCCCCCTACCAGGAAGTGTCAGTGTGTGCGCCCCCTACCCGGAAGTGACAGTGCAAGCGCCCCCTACCAGGAAGTGTCAGTGCGTGCTCCCCCTACCCGGAAGTGTCAGTGTGTGCGCCCCCTACCCAGAAGTGTCAGAACGCGAGCCCCCTACCCGGACCTGAGCCATCTTGCCGCCATATAGAGTATCTATGTTATACAGTTGGCAAACGGTAAAAAACGGGATGAACCCGTGGCACACAAAGCTTCGGCACTATGCAGTTTGGCATATGCTAAAACGGGCCACTTTGATGATTCATTGCTGTGTTAATAAAAATTAATGGCACTCCTGTGCGTCTGCAAAAATGCGTTTTTTTGCGATGTGATTTGTAAATCTGTGTATATATATATAGTGAGAGAGAGAGAGAGAGAGGAGCGGCGCCACTCTGAGTGCAGTATGTCAGTTAAAATTCAATATTTTAATAAAAGTAAGATCAACTCACATTTTGGTGAGATATAATGTGCAGCGCATAAGTAGCTTGGGCTCCTGGGCAGTAATGGTGGTCAGCAGTTCCCAGCGGCTTCGGTGTTTCCTGAGGCTCCGAGGTTGAAGACAGTCACACAACAAGCACATCAGCCTCGGAAACCACCGGAGCCGCCAGGAACTGCTGACCACCACCGCTGCCTATCTGGACTACAAGAGCCCGAGCTACTTATGCCCATAGGTGTCTGCAGTTAGGGGCAAGGGGGGTCAAGTGCCCCCCCCCGGAATCAGGGATCGGATCGGCACTGTTAAATTTAGCACAGTGTCGTTGCTATGGGGGTACGGGCAGCCAGCACCCGGGCACCACCCACCGGTCAGGTGACACCATCAAGTTGCTGTCAAGCCCCTCCCATCAGTGTAGTGTGACTGCAGGCTCTTTTCCCTGCTCAGTTCAGCAGAGAACTTGGTGGCGCTGTGACAGGAGAAAGGCGAGCTGTGGGCGCTTGCCCCCCTCCTTTCTTTCGTCAGGGAGAAGAGGCGGCGGCTTCCACTAGGTTTCACCGCCCAGCTTCCTGCCCACTCCGTTCCTTCCCCATTGGCCATAACTGACTATCAAAGGAGACTAGGAGAGGAGAGCATCATGGGACATGTAGTCCCCAAAATTGGTGGCTCCATTTTCCACAGGGAGGAGGCTACAGCTCAGTCAAGAGAGAGATTGAGAGACTGTAGCCTGGAAAAAAGCTGAGGGAGTGAGTGCTACAGGACAAAGAATGAGGAGTGTGCTGGGCGGAAGCCAAAGAGAGAGCCACGCCCAGAGCCACCAGAGAGAGAGCCACTCTGCCCAGCGTCACCAGAGAGAGAAAGACTGAACCACTGCCAGGGTACAGACATGCTATACTACTGACCAGAGTCGCCCCCCGGGGAACCCAGAGTGAGCGATCGTCCAGCCTGGAGGGATCACTGCTGTAGTTTCGCTGGGTCTGGTAAGAGGGCCTATCAGCCATTATCCATTACTTATCCTAGGGACTGTACTACATCACAAGTCTATGACCATGATAATGTGATGATGGCATTGTCGAAAAGGGGCGGCGCATGGGTGACCCTAAAATGATGCCCCCCGTGAAAAAAGTTCTGCGGACGCCCATGCTTATGCCATGCACATTATATCTCACCAAAATGTGAGTTGATCTTACTTTTATTAAGCATTGAATTTAAACTGATATACTGCACTCAGAGTGGTGCCGCTCCTCTCTCTCACCCATATCCACAGAGTCGCTTGTGCTCTCTACAGCTGGCTGTCCACACTGATACAGACCAGAACCCCTAAACCCTGGTCTGGTCTCAGCAGTGAATGAACCTTGCCTACTGGCACACCTGGACCTTGGAACTATTTCCACTAGCTGCGTTTCTAGCGCTCCATTTTTTTAAATTCTAAATATATATATATGAACCTAGCCTCAGCAGTGGTGCGGCGCTTCAATTTCCATTTTTGTGGCTTTACAAGCCAATAAGACTGTGGAGAGTCTCTGGGGTGTAGAAGCCGCTTGCTTGTGGAATCTGATTATTTGCATCAACATCAAAACTTTAAGACAAGAATACCAGCTGTCTACGGGTCCAGCGCTATTTTTCCACTTTCCTCGGCTATCACTTTGCTGCAGGCAGGAGGAAGCCTTCTCTCAGACTCCTCTTCTCCAGCGATTAGTGTTCATTGCACCTTTTGTAATAAATTGTTAGGAGAGAAGCCGGAGCATGGGGCTAATCTGTGTCAGATGTTTGGGAACGCTGCCAGGATTTCTGTGATTGTTTTATCTCTGAACCAGGATGATTCCTGAACAAAGATGGCATCGTCCCTCTGGAGAAAAAAAAAAAAGCAGATGAGGGCATTATTAGCAGGAGTACTGTGACCCAGGGCCAGTGCTACCACTAGGCAAACTAGGCAGCCACCTATGGCGCACTGCTGCCTATGGCACCACTGGTGTTCCTACTCTCTTCTCTCTGCAGCAAGTAACTAAGTCTCAGCATCAACGGGCAGCCGCCTCTCCATTCGCTGTGACTGTGTCCCGACTCCCAAATGAATGGAAGCAAGTAAACATTCATTAATGGGCACTGGTAGGCTGCATTGATGGACTATGGTAGGCTGCATTTGATGGGAGCTGGTGAGGTGCGCTGGTGAGGTTGCATTTGATGAGCGTTGGTGAGGCTGCTTTGATGTGCGCTGGTGGGGCTGCATTTGATGGGAGCTGGTGAGGCTGCATTTGATGGGAGCTGGTGAGGCTGAATTTGATGGGCGCTGGTGAGGCTACATTGATGGTCGATGGTAGGCTGCATTTAATAGGCACTGGTGAGGCTGCATTGATGGGCGCTGGTGAGGCTGAATTTGATGGGCGCTGGTGAGGCTGCATTTGATGGGCGCTGGTGAGGCTGAATTTGATGGGCACTGGTGAGGCTGCATTGATGGTCGATGGTAGGCTGCATTTAATAGGCACTGGTGAGGCTGCATTGATGGGCGCTGGTGAGGCTTCACTGATGGGCGCTGGTGAGGCTGCACTGATGGGCGCTGGTGAGGCTGCTTTTGATGGGCGCTGGTGAGGCTGCATTTGATGGGCGCTGGTGAGGCTGCATTGATGGTTGATGGTAGGCTGCATTTAATGGGCGCTGGTTAGGCTGCATTGATGGGTGCTGGTGAGGCTGCATTGATGGGCGCTGGTGAGGCTGCATTTGATGGGCACTGGCCTGGCGAGGCTGCATTGATGGGCGCTGGTGAGGCTGCATTTGATGGACGCTGGTGAGGCTGCATTGATAGGCGCTGGTGAGGCTGAATTTGATCGGCGCTGGTGAGGCTGCATTTAATAGGCGCTGGTGAGGCTGCATTTAATGGGCGCTGATGAGGCTGAATTTGATGGGCGCTGGTGAGGGTGCATTGATGGTAGGTTGCATTAAATGGGCGCTGGTGAGGCTGCATTTGATGGGCGCTGGTGAGGCTGCATTGATGGTTGATAGAAGGCTGCATTTAATGGGCGCTGGTGAGGCTGCATTTGATGGGCACTTCATTTAAAAGGTGGGGTATACATGGGCAGGGTTACGGGGGTGGAGTAAGGGGTGGAGCCAAGGGGGCAGCAAAATGAGGTTTCGCCTAGGGTGTCAAAAATCCTTGCACCAGCCCTGCTGTGACCTCTGTGACAGATAATTACACACTACTTAGCATGCATGCCTAGAAAATTATAGAATCTAATTCAAGGTCCACCTTAAATCTGTTCAAGATTCTAGGGGTGGGGGGGGGGTGTGAGTGTGTATATAAATAATAAACTCAGGATGTTTTATTGATATAAAGTTCCATGTCTTCTGTTAAATTAATGCGTTCCACTCACAGATTTCTTTTCCCCTTTGGCTCTGGGGGCCCATTTGTTAATATTTTATTCCATGTTAACATCTGGAGCTGATCTGTCGGCAGCATATTTGAGGACAGCGGGGCTGTTTTCCAGCGCCCGTTCCAAAAGTGGAGACAGCTTCAGCCGGGCGAGCGAGCGGCTGACAATCCACCCGGCTTGGATTCCATACATTAAAAAATGAAAACAACGCAGGGATCACTAATAAAAAGGATCAAAACAAGCGGAAATCCTGCCAGCTGGGCCCTGTCATGGTACCTGCATATCTATAGAAATAACTTTCCTGTTATCATTTTTTTCCCCCTAAAAAAGCACAGCGAGGATTCTCTGAGGATTCGCTCGATGGCCTGTTATTGTCACACCTCTACTAAATAAAATACTTCAAGCTGAACTCCATACAAAGAGCTCATTACATAGTTGGAATATTTAAATAAATACATTTAACCCCTTCACGCTCACAATCCGTTACTTCACCGCTTCAATACCGGGCACTTTCACCCCCTTCCTGCCCAGGCCAATTATCAGCTTTCAGCGCTCTCACACTTTGAATGGCAGTTGCGCGGTCATGCTACATTGTACACATATGACATTTTTATCTGAAATGACAGGTGCTCTTTAAATGTAAGGACTCATTCTTGCTGGTAGTTAGAATCTTTAATATTTGCAAACAAAATGAAGGTTTCCTATTTAGAATAATGAGCTGTCAGGTTAGTAAAACAGCGATATCAGAACTGATCCAATCATACAGTTTGTAGTCTACCGTATATACTCGAGTATAAGCCGACCCGAATATAAGCCGAGGCACCTAATTTTACCACAAAAAAACTGGGAAAACTTATTGACTCGTGTATAAGCCTAGGGTGAGAAATGCACAGCTACTGTAAGTGGAAAAGAGGGTCAACAATGCTCATTTGCAGCCTCACTGTGCCCATTTGCAGCCTCACTGTGCCCATTTGCAGCCTCACTGTGCCCATTTGCAGCCATAGGTCCCCCGAACTTCAAATTCGGTAGTTAAGGGTTCCTAGATGCCCCCCTAGCTGCAGCCAAAAGTTGGGGTCTCTGGACCCAAAGGGTCCCGAAATGACATTGCTGCAGATGGACACAGTTGACCGACTTTGGGGCCCCCGTATCTCAGGGGGCCACTTGGTGCTAGGAACCCCAAATATGGTGTGCAAACCCAGTGGACCTAGCACTATAACTGGGGTTCCTAGCACTAAGTGGCCCCGAGATACGGGGCCCCAAATTCGGTTCGGAAAATGTAATTCTTTGCTGCAGAAAAGTGCTTGACTCGAGTATAAGCCGAGGGGGGGCATTTTCAGCACAAAAAAATGTGCTGAAAAACTCGGCTTATCCTCGAGTATATACGGTATATAGATTTGCAAAACAATGGGATAAAGGAATATTCCCGAACTTTGTTTTATCTCATGGTTACTGCGAAATTGTGTGAATGCCTCAATGCAGTGCACGTCGTCTCAGCCATTGGATTCATTGAATGAGTTTACCAAAAATGTAAATATTGCAGAATATACAGCCTCATGCTTCATAACGAAGCTCCATTTCATGCTGAATAAACTAAACTATTAATGTGTCCTAAATAGAAAACTATCTTTGATACATTTTTACTCCAAAAGCATTTTAATACAATAAATTTGATAAAAATCTAAAAAATCCAATTTAAATTAAAAAAAAAATCTGATTTAAATTGAAAAAAATCAGTTTTTTTTTTATTTCTTTATTTTTTTAAATAATTGATTTTTATCCATGCTGGTTGGTGACCACCACAGAAATGTAGACCTCCTCACTCCTGTAATTTTGCTGAGTAGTTTTAGAAAAATCCTGGCTGTTTTTTTTGTTTTTTTTTTACCTATCCTTTGAGCAGTCTAGTTCCTGAATTCATCTAGTGATGTGTGTCTAATTTATGCAGGCCTATTGATTCCACAAAGCTGCTTAGTGTATGAGATACATGTAGTAAAGCAATGATCTTGATAGATCACTTCAAGCACATCGTGAGCACTCACTGATCAATGCACATCACTTACTAGATGAGGGATTCTCAGTATAAAATAAATAATTCCACCAAGCTTTTCAGGCACGATTGAATGCCTCTGGAATGTCGGTGTAATCGCTCCGAAGCTCCTGGATGTATATATACGAGGTGTGTCTAAAAAGTTCGGTGAATGGTATCAGAAAACAAACAAAGCAGAAGATACAAACAAATTACCTTTATCGGCCTTCAAAATAATCGCCACCCTTCACAACACACTTTTGGCAAGGTTCATAAAGCTTCTGGAAACTGTTAGCAAAGGCCTATTTAGGGATCGATCGTGGAACCGCTGTCACACATTTTTGGATTGTCGCCACATCCACAAAACATGCGCCTTTCATAACGCTACTATCAGGGCTGGGCTCAGCCCTTCCTTCTCTGAGCTGGCCGCTCAGTTGTTGGCTAATTGCCAGCTCCCATCTCTCAACAGTTACTCAGCTGTTGATGATATCCTGCTCGTCAGTCCTGCCTACTTAAGCCGTCCAGTCCAGAGGATCTCTGCCTTCGCCTTGGTCAACATCACAGAGACTATCTCCTGCGTTCCTGTTCAAGACTTGCTTTGCTGACATCCCTTCTGGCTCCAGATCCTGCTTGCTGTTCCACTACACTGATCCCTGACTTCTGGCTTGGCTGACTATCCTTTCCGGTTACTGAACTCTGGCTAAGTTTTGACTACGTTTGTTCTTTTTACTTTTATTATTAAACAAGTGTGATTTAAATGTACTTCTGTCTCGGCCTGATTTCATGGTTTCTGACAACCCTTTAGGGGGGAAACAGAAAGAAGTCCGCAGTCGCTAGATCAGGGGAGTACGGTGGATGATCGAGTACAGGTAGAACAAGAATTGGCGCACACGGATCGCACAGTGCAAGCAACATTCACTGTCCAGTCCTGTGCAACTCTGGCTGAACGCGGCGGATGCATCGTAGCAACCGTTTCAAAACTTCCTCGTAGAATGCGGCGTTCACTGTTTCACCCGCAGGAACTAATTCCTTGTGGATGATTGCCTTTGTTAGCGATCAACATTGTCTTGACTTTTGCAGGTGACTCTTTTTTGGGTCGCGGGGAAGATGGTGAACTCCATTCCA
The DNA here is from genome assembly GCF_042186555.1 of Aquarana catesbeiana. Lineage (NCBI taxonomy): Eukaryota > Metazoa > Chordata > Amphibia > Anura > Ranidae > Aquarana > Aquarana catesbeiana. Next base: position 273,383,175 of record NC_133334.1, read on the forward strand.
TCGGTTGCCGCTTGGATTCCGGAGCAAACTGGTCGCACCAGGTCTCACCCCCTGTGACCAGGGCCGGGACAAGGGGTGGGCAGGAGGGACGGCTGCCTGGGCACTGTGGTATCATGTGAGATTGGGGGGGAGGGGATTTGTGTTGAGAAGGGAAATTTGGGGGGCGGGGGAGGCAGGGGGTAAGAATTGTTCTAGGAGGGCCAATTTAGAGAGGTGTGCTAGGAGTGGTGATTTGGGGGGATTTGTGTTGGGAAGGAGGATGGGGGAAGAGGATTTGAGGGGTTTGCGCAATAAAGGTAAAACAGTAGAGATGAAATATTTTTTTTGGGGGGGGGGGATTTGTGCCAGTAGAGATGATTCGGGGGGGGAGGTATTTGTGCTAGGAGGGGAAATATGAAGGAGGGATTTGTGCTAGGATGGGGGATTCGGTGAGGGGAATTTGTGCTTGGGGGGGGGGATTGGAGTGGGGGCGGAGAGGATTTGTGCTTGGAGGGGAAATTTGAGGGGGTAGAGGATTTGTGCTAGGAGGGGAAGTTTTTTTTTTTTTTGGGGGGGGGGGGGATTTGTGCTGGGTGGGAGCAAAGATTTGTGCTGGCATGGTGGATTTGAGCAGGGGGGGCAGATTTATACTGGGAAGATTGGGAATTTGTGCTTAGGGGGGTGAGCATGCAGATTAGTGCTAAATTTTTTTTTTGAACCGGGATTTGGCCGGCCTAGCACTCCTTCTACTGCAAGGAATTGGCTTATTCCTTTTTTTTTTAGACAACTGACGCTTTAACCTGGTTCCGAATATTGTAACAATTTGTAAAAAAGAGATGAAGACATTCCTACTGAGGATGGAAATAAATGAGTGGGGCTGGGAAAAGCTACCCCTTTGCATCTGCTGTCTATAGGCACTGTGCCTAATGGTAAACCTGGCTCTGCCTTTTAATATTATTACTGCAGCTATGTACTGTATCCATATTATGCATCTTTGCTCGTTATCCAACGTTATTCCGAGAACAGTGATAACATTACCATCAAGCCATTTCGTTTTCTTAGTTAATAAAACACCTTAAAGGCTATTAACTGCGGGCTCGGTGCCATAATAGTACCTCTCTACAGTGTTAAAGCAGATCCATTTGCATGTTCCATTAGTACATAACAGTAAATTTCTTATCAGGCTAAAAGATGCTATAGCATGAAGGGTTTGGCCAGCAGGATGGCACAGTGGTTAGCACTCCTATTCAAGTTATTGGTAGTGTTATTGGTAACATACAGGTTACTGGGAACGTAACACCTTTCATTAGGCTAAAGCTAAACCACTAGTGGCGACTGGTGCTCAATTTTTTTTTTTTTTGGGGTGGGGTCAAACAAACCTTTGTTTAGATGCGGCATTCGTTACTTCGGATAATTCGTAGCTTCGGATGCATTGGTATTCCTTACGTTCAGTAACAGTTACTTTAGCCAAATTTGAAAGGGAATTCCAATACCTATCATTTAATAGTTTAGAATAATAAATAATAAAAACTATATCAATAGTTAATAATTTAATTATAATAGAAATATGAAAAACTAAATTACCCGAATGTAATCGATTCAATAAACTCGTATAACTTGAATAGTTTTTCGTTCTTTCAGATTTTCGTTCTTTCTGAAAATTTGTTTTCGTATGCATTCGTCAAGAGTCTTTCGTTCATTCGGATGCTTCTGATGAGGCTGCACTGATGGGTACTGATAGTTGGCACTGATGGGCACTGATGAGGCTGCACTGATAGTTGGCACTGATGGGCACTGATGAGGCTGCACTGATCGGTACTGATAGTTGGCACTGATGGGCACTAATGAGGCTGCACTGATCTGTACTGATAGTTGGCACTGATGGGTACTGATAGTTGGCACTGATGGGCACTGATAAGGCTGCACTGGTTGGCTCTGCTGAGGCTGCACTGATAGGCGACACTGGTGGGCACTGATGAAGAGGCACTGATAGACAGCACTAATAGGCAGCACTGATGGGCACTGATAGGAAGCACTGATAGGTGACACTGATGAGGAGGCAGTGATGGGCACTATTTGGTGGCACTGGTGGGCACTGAGTGGCAGCACTGGTGGGACTGCACTGATAATCAGGACACTAATAATCAGTGCCCTGATTATCAGTGCCGATGTCTCTTTAACCACTTCCGGTCCGCCGCACACCGATGTACGTCCCTATTTTGAAGGAGGGTATCGTTGTTATTGCAGCAGCTGGCTGCCATAACCCCGGTATCCCCGTGTTTGGCCGGCGGTCCGCTACAAGATAAAAGTGGTCTCTCTGCGGCGGATTTGCCGCGAGATCACTTTTATCGGCGGCGGGAGAGGGGCCCCCCCCCCTCTCGCCAGGATCTGGTGCCCTCCGCCACTTACCAGAGCCGTCGGTAGCGGCGGAGGCGATCGGGTCCATTCCCTAGCTGTGCATGGAGACGAGTGAGGGAAAGATGCCCCCCAGCGTGACATGTTGGGTATCAATTTACAATTTGACATTATCTTTCACAACATAAAAAAAAAAAAATGGGCTAACTTTACTGTTGTCTTATTTTTTAATTCAAAAAAGTGTATTTTTTTTAAAAAAAAGTGCGCTTGTAAGACCGCTGCGCAAATACGGTGTGACAGAAAGTATTGCAATGACCGCCATTTTATTCTTTAGGGTGTTAGAAAAAAAAAATGTTTTTTAATTGTAAACAACACATCTAAAAAAGAGGCCCGGTCTTAAAGTGGAAAAAAGAAGAATGAGAAACGGCGCCAAAATAAAAAACTATAAATATGTATATATATATATATATATATATATATATATATAGTGATGCTGCACCAGATATTAGTAAACTAATAAAGCAAAAAAATGTGAAAAATTGGGTGCAAAACCATCTAAGCATAAGCATATTGGACTGGCTTATATAATTTATGATATATGTGCTGATTATTATGTCACACCTATGTGGGTCTGGTTGATACCCACATGCTTACATGGTTTTGCGCCCAATTTTTCACATTTTTCCGGTCTTAAAATGGTCAAAACAAGCCAGTAATCGGCTTTCTTCTTCTCTCCTCCTGCTGACAGCCGAAAAAAACAGATGTAAACCGGCTTGTGTTTACATCCTGTGATTCACCTGTCATTGGACACAGCTGATCACGTGGTAAAGGGCCGCTGTGATTGGCCCTTTATCCCGATCTGTGATCGGCGATCACAGAGCGCGGTTGCATGCCTCAGGGGGGTGCGTGAGCAGCGCGATCACGGGAGGACATCCATGGACGCCCTCTCGGCAAACTAAGCACGCGCTATAGCTGTCTTTCAGGTACAGTGTGGGCAGAAAGTGGTTAACCACTTAAAGACCAGCCTCATTTTGGAATTTAGGTGTTTACATGTTTAAAAGAAGTTTTTTTTTTGCTAGAAAATTATTTAGAACCCCCAAACATTATATATTGTTTTTTTTCTAACACCCTAGAAAATAAAATGGCGGTCATTGCAATACTTTTTTTCACACCGTATTTGCGCAGCGGTCTTACAAGTGCACTTTTTTTGGAGATAAAAAACACTTCTTTGAATAAAAAAATAAGACAACAGTGAAGTTAGCCCAATTTTTTTTATATTGTGAAAGATAATGTTACGCCGAGTAAATTGATACCCGACATGTCACGCTTCAAAATTGCACCCGCTCGTGGAATGGCCTCAAACTTTTACCCTCAAAAATCTCCAAAGGCGACGTTTAAAAAAATTCTACAGGTTGCATGTTTTGCGTTACAGAGGAGATCTAGGGCTAGAATTATTGCTCTCGCTCTAACGGTCGCGGCGATACCTCACATGTGTGGTTTGACCACCTGTTTGCATATGCGGGCGCTACTCACGTGTGCGTTCACTTCTGCGCGCGAGCTCGTCAGGACAAGGCGTTTAAAAAAAACAAAATTATTTTCTCATTTATTTTATTTTATTTTATTTATTTTTACAGTTTTTTTTTTTTTTTTTTAATATTTGGGTCACTTTTATTCCTATTAAAAGGAATGTAAACATTCCTTGTAATAGAAAAAAAGCATGACAGGACTTCTTAAATATGAGATCTGGGGGTCAAAAAGTCCTCAGATCTCATATTTGGACTAAAATGCAATAAAAAAAAAATGACATTGAAAACATGTGGCTTTAAGAGGTATGGGCGGAAGTGACTTTTTGACGTCGCTTCCGCCCTGCAGTGTCATGGAGACGGGTGGGGGGGGGCCATCTTCCCCTCACTCGTCTCCATGCACAGCTAGGGAACGGACGCGATCGCCTCCGCCGCTGCCCCTCTCCCACCACGGATAAAAGTGATCTCGCGGTGGATCCGCCGCAGAGACCACTTTTATCTTGTAGCCGACCGCCGGCCAGAAACGGGGATACCGGGGTTTATGGCAGCTAGCTGTTGCCATAACAACGATATCCGTCCTCAAAAAAGGGACGTACGTCGGCGTGCGGCGGTCGGCAAGTGGTTAAATAATAATAAGGTGGCGTTTTTTTAATGAAAAATAGACCTTTTTTGTCTTTCTTATTTTATTTTCTATTTCTTGTGAATTTCTAAACTGAAACTCTCAATAAAAATATCCGTGGGAAAAAATAAAAAATAAAATAAATACTATTGTGACATGCCCGGAATTTATTCACGCAGACTTGTAAAGTTACTGAATGGTTCCACTTTAACAGAAGCACCATATTGCCGAAGCTGGCTCCAATCTGTACCTCTTCCCAGCAGCGGAAAATAGAAATTGTTATCGCGTTGCGGCTTTCTCTCTATTCTGGTTCCCAGCACCCCCTGTGACAATTTGCAGGAAGGCACCCTCCCCTCCGGCCCCCTTTTATCTGGTGAGTGGTTTGCTGTTCTGTCTTCAGCACCTACAACAGTCACTCCTGCTGTCTGCTAAGCCCATGTATTGTCTCAGAACGCTCTATTAGAGCACTTATCTCCAGGAGTGCTCACAGCTATTAGTTACTATTCTTAGGACAATTGCCGCAGCCCATTACGAAACCCATTTCATCCACCCTGTTTATTATACGGCTCTTTCCATATACTGTTGTGAACTTCTACAGCCACAGAAGTGCCTTATGTAGGATGGAAAACGGTTGGAGAGCAATCTGAGACCTACGAGACACATTGTCATTTGGGGAAAATGGTATTTTGGTCCTGCTTGGCCTAAAGTAGATCTAAACCAAGTCATCAGAATCTCATGTCAGCTTTAACCACTTAAGGACCGGGAAGGATTTGCCCCCCCCCCCCCCCCGAACCACTTCAATACCGGGCACTTAGACACCTTCCTGCCCAGGCCAATGTTCAGCTTTCAGCGCTGTGGCAATTTGAATGACAATTGCGCGGTCATGCTACACTGTACCCAAATGAAATTTTTTTATCAATTTGTTCCCACAAATAGAGCTTTATTTTGGTGGTATTTGATCACCTCTGTGGTTTTTATTTTTTGCGCAACAAATAAAAAAAGACCGAAAATTTTGAAAAAAACACAAGTTTTTCTATGTTTCTATTAAAATTTTTTGTAAATAAGTAAGTTTTCTTCTTCAATGACGGGCACTGATATGGCTGCACTGACGGGCACTGATACGGCGGCACTGATGGGCACCGATGAGGTGGCACTGACGGGCACTGATAGGTGGCACTGCTGGGTAGAAACGCAGGAGATAGACTCTGTGATGTTGACCAAGGCGAAGGCAGAGGTCCTCTGGGCTGGACGGCTTAAATAGGCAGGACTAACGAGCAGGATATCATCAACAGCTGAGTAACTGTGGAGAGAGATAGGAGCTGGCAATTAGCCGACAGCTGAGCGGCCAGCTCAGAGAAGGAAAGGCTGAGCCCAGCCCTGACAGAGATCCTGTTCTGGCTCTCTGAAGAGCGATCGCGGGTGGGTCGCGGACATTGAGCGTGCCCCCTATAGCCCTTAAAGCGGCTGCTGTACAGCTGCATCGATTCACGCAGGGGAGCCAACCTGCCACCGTATAACGACAGCAGCTGGTCGGCAAGTAGTTAAAGCATGGGTGCCCAACCTGTGGCCCTCCACCTGCTGCGAAGCTACAGGTCCCATGATGCATTGCAAGGCTGACAATTACAAGCATAACTCCCAAAGGCAGGGAAATGATGGGACTTGTAGTTCGGCAACAGCTGCAGGGCCACAGGTTGAGCACCCATGAGTTAAAGAATATGTAAAGCCAACATTTCATATACCTGATCTGTGCCTGATGTAACATGTACTTTGTTCCAACGGACCAAAAACGACGCATGCTCTGAAGCAAGTACGAGGCGGAAGCTATTGGCTACTGGCTATTGCACTTCCTTTTTCTAGTCCCGTCGTACGTGTTGTACGTCACCGCGTTCAGGGCGGTCGGACTTTGGTGTGACCGTGTGTCAGCAAGACCGCTTGAGCGGAATTCCGTCGGAGTTCCGTCTGAGAAACCTTTGGACTTTATTCCGACGGCTAAAACCGGTCGTGTGTACGGGGCATAAGACCTCCTTCTGCTCATTAAACCAATAGTACAGGCAGTGGTGTCGCTAGGGGGTGGCTTTTGGGGCTATTGCCCCAAATCTAGGGCCCATAGCGCCGAGTCTCTGCAGGGGTCCCCAAGGGGAGGGGAGGATCTCTGGGGACCCTGATGTAAGGGAAAGGCTCTCTGGGGACCCTAATGTAAGGCGGCTCTCTGGGGACCTTGATGCAAGGGGGAGTCTCTCGGGACTCTGATGTAAGTGTGGGGGGGGCTCTCTGGGGACCCTGATGTAAGGAGGAGGCTCTCTGGGGACCCTGATGTAAGGAGGAGGCTCTCTGGGGACCCTGATGTAAGTTAGGGGCTCTCTGGGGACCCTGATGTAAGGGGGAGGCTCTCTGGGGACCCTGATGTAAGGAGGAGGCTCTCTGGGGACCCTGATGTAAGTGGGGGGCCCTCTGGGGATAAACACACACGTATATTACTGTATATACATGTGTATGCCCACCCAAGCGTATGACTTTCTTTACTATGCTGCTATGGGCTCTAGCCCCAGATCTTTTGTAGACCTAGCAACACCCCTGAGGGCAGGGATATGCAATTAGCGGACCTCCAGCTGTTGCAAAACTACAAGTCCCATCATGCCTCTGGGTGTCATGCTTGTGGCTGTCAAGAGTCTTGCTATGCCTCATGGGACTTGTAGTTCTGCAACAGCTGGAGGTCCTCTAATTGCATTTCCCTGCAACAGGGAATGGAATTAGTACACAGATGGTGTCAGAACCGGACTAAAGAGCCGCCGATCCACCTGTTATGAAATGTCTCGTGGTTTGTTTGGTGGCAGAATTAGGGACAGGTCTGTTCAACAAAACAGGGGTGTAATTAGAGAGAGAGAATGAAATCGGGGCAAGTCTTGTCTTGGTTCAGTTTCATTTGGTAAATATTTTGGCTTTGATTTGGGATAATGCCTTGTAAAACATGACATAATTACTTTCGTTTGCATGCAGCAATTGTGGAATTACATTCCGGGAACAAAAACACGTTGTTTAGACCTGCGTGCCTTCACACAACTGTTATAGAAAAAAACTGATTATCATAATAAGGTGTGTGCATGTTTATATATATATATTTATTTTAGTTATTTATATAAAAGGCCATCATTAGAATTTATGGGGCCCCACACAGTTTTCCTGACCCCACAGGGGTGTAAAAGGAGGCACCTGCGGGCAGCCAAAGGAGAAAAATGAGGCGGCATGCACAGCACACCTCTGTGAATTGTGAAAGTGGCAAAATTGTGCAAATGGTTGAAGGGGCTTAAAACATGAAGCTGCATACAGACCACAGGGGTCAATATTATGTAATGTACAGAGTGCAGGTGTCAGATGTATGTAATGTACAGGGTGCAGGGGTCAGGTGTATGTAGTGTACAGAGAGCAGGGGTCAGGTGTATGTAATGTGCAGAATGCGGGGGTCAGGTGTATGTAGTGTACAGAGTGCAGGGGTCAGGTGTATGTAATGTACAAAGTGCAGGGGTCAGGTGTATGTAGTGTACAGAGTGCAGGGGTCAGATGTATGTAGTGTACAGAGAGCAGGGGTCAGGTGTATGTAATGTGCAGAATGCGGGGGTCAGGTGTATGTAGTGTACAGAGTGCAGGGGTCAGGTGTATGTAATGTACAGAGTGCAGGGGTCAGGTGTATGTAGTGTACAGAGTGCAGGGGTCAGATGTATGTAGTGTACAGAGAGCAAGGGTCAGGTGTATGTAATGTGCAGAATGCGGGGGTCAGGTGTATGTAGTGTACAGAGTGCAGGGGTCAGGTGTATGTAATGTACTGAGTGCAGGGGTCAGATGTATGTAGTGTACAGAGTGCAGGGGTCAAGTGTATGTAATGTACAGGGTGCGGGGGTCAGATGTATGTAGTGTACAGAGTGCAGGGGTCAAGTGTATGTAATGTACAGGGTGCGGGGGTCAGATGTATGTGATGTACAGAGTGCAGAGGTCAGGTGTATGTAATGTGCAGAGTGAAGGGGTCAGATGTATGTATTGTACAGGATGCAGGGGTCAGGTGTATGTAGTGTACAGAGTGCAGGGGTCAGATGTATGTAATGTACAGACTGCAGGGGTCAGATGTATGTAATGTACAGACTGCAGGGGTCAGATGTATGTAATGTACAGACTGCAGGTGTCAGATGTATGTAATGTGCAGAGTGAAGGGGTCAGATGTATGTAATGTGCAGAGTGAAGGGGTCAGATGTATGTAATGTACAGAGTGCGAGGGTCAGGTGTATGTATTGTACAGGATGCAGGGGTCAGGTGTATGTAATGTGCAGAGTGAAGGGGTCAGATGTATGTAATGTACAGAGTGCAGGGGTCAGGTGTATGTAGTGTACAGAGTGCAGGGGTCAGATGTATGTAATGTGCAGAGTGCGGGGGTCAGGTGTATGTAGTGTACAGAGTGCAGGGGTCAGGTGTATGTAATGTACAGGGTACAGGGGTCAGATGTATGTAATGTGCAGGGTGCAGGGGTCAGGTGTATGTAATGTACAGAGTGCAGGGGTCAGGTGTATGTAGTGTACAGAATGCAGGGGTCAGGTGTATGTAGTGTACAGAGTGCAGGGGTCAGGTGTATGTAATGTACAGGGTACAGGGGTCAGATGTATGTAATGTGCAGGGTGCCGGGGGTCAGGTGTATGTAATGTACAGAGTGCAGGTGTCAGATGTATGTATTGTACAGGGTGCAGGGGTCAGGTGTATGTAATGTGGAGAATGCAGGGGTCAGGTGTATGAAATGTACAGAGTGCAGGGGTCAGGTGTATGTAATGTGGAGAGTGCAGGGGTCAGGTGTATGTAATGTACAGAGTGCAGGGGTCAGGTATATCTAAAGTAAATAGTGCAGGGCTCAGGTGTATGTAAGGTAAATATTGCAGTGGTCAGGTGAAGATTAAGTAAATAGAGCAAGGCATAAGTGTATATATATATATATATATATATATATATATATATATATATATATATATATATATAAAGTAAATGGTAGGGCTCAGGTATATATAACGTAAATAGTGCAGTAGTAATCTGTATGTAAAGTAAATATTGCAGGGCTCAGGTGTATGTAAAGTAAATAAAGCAAGGCCCAAGTATATATAAAGTAAATAGTGCAGGGGTAAGGTGTATCTAAAGTAAATAGTGCAGTGGTAAAGTGTATGTAAAGTAAATATTACAGGGCTCAGGTGTATGTAAAGTGAATAGTGCAAGATCTAAAATAAATAGTTTAGGGGGCAGGTGTGCATAATGTACAGAATGTAGGGGTCAGGAGTATGTAATGTAAGGTAAAGCAGTATTAAACTCAAAATCAAAAATGTTATATTGCAGTTTAGCAACTCTTAGATGTGGAGGCTGCTGAGTTTTCTTTTTCTTTTTTTTTTTTCTTTTTTACAAGCAAAGAACATTTTCAGAAAACACCGAAAATACCCGATGATCATGCCAAAAATGCCGTGTTGAAGAATATCTCCCTTCTTAGCTATCTTCTGTCCACCATGTAATGGAGATGAAGCGATACAGATACATTTTGCATTTTTTCAGCATATCTTTTTGAGGATTTTTGGAGTTTGCCCAGCTCCCAACTGTCCCTGATTTCGAGGGACTGCCCCTGATTTGGAGCAATGTCCCTCTGTCCCTCTTTCCCCCTCATTTGTCCCTCATTTTGGTCTGATCCATATAGTTGTATATAAAATGCACTTTTTATCTTTCAAAAAGTGTTTCCCAGTGCTAAACCTTTCATCCAATTTTTAAATTGCTGCACTTGTAAATTTTAAAAGCCGATATAAAGGAATAGTAGTGGTAAAAAAAAAACCCTTCTGGATTTAATTAACCTTTTTTTTTTGGTTAATTCTCCTTTAAGGGGGTGTGACAGGGGGGCGTGTCCTATGCCTACATACGTTTGTTAGTAGGTGTCCCTCATTCCCATCTCAAAATGTTGGGAGGTGTGAGTTTGTAGTACGCAAATGTCAGTCCTAAATATGTACCCGACACAAGTCTGGATTTCAGAAGTCCAAGGAGAGGAAAGAATGAGAGGAAGAACAATAAAAACGGAAGGAGAAGCTCATCTTCCAGTAATTTAAGAGGCTGAAAACCACCCAGGAAGATGAAGCTGAACCTGAAGACTTCACAGAACCAGAAATAGAAGTCAGGTCAGACACAGCTGAGGGTCACTTCCAGGGTTGTGAGTTGATGGCCATGTCTGAAGATAAGTAAGAAGAGGACATGCCTTCCATTGATAGGCCAGGCTGCCTCACTGGGATTGTTTTGCCCGAAGAAAGTGTAGGGGGGGGGGGGGAATTCATAAAGGGTTTTTGAGACACTCTTCAGAATTCCGTCGGGCCCCGCACTGAAAGTGTTGGTGTCTGCATCTGATTCATTTACCCGTTACAGACAGGAGCATGAATTGGTCAGAGCCTGGTGCTAAGATCGGAGTGTCCATAAGGGACACTCCTTCCTGTGGATTCATGTGAAAAAAAACCCTTAAATACAGGAGGAATGCTATTCACAACTCTGCCCCGAGCTACATCACCAATCTTGTCTCCAAATATCACCCAAATCGACCTCTCTGCTCTTCTCAAGACCTCCTACTCTCAAGCTCTCTCGTTTCCTCCTCCCATGCTCGTCTCCAGGATTTCTCCAGAGCCTCTCCCATCCTCTGGAACTCGCTACCTCCACCGGTCCGGCTATTCCCCTACTCTTGCTACCTTCAGGCGATCCCTGAAAATCCATCTCTTCAGGAAAGCCTATCACGTCTCCAACTAATCTTCTACCAGACTCTATCGAGCGGTGTCATGTCATCACAAGACTCGCTGCGTTTAATATCCAGCAGGCTGTCCAAAGTCGCCTCTCATCCCATGCTCAGTTAATTACTGCTTTTATCTTACCTTTCTGTCCTCTGTGACTGCAATTTGATGACTTCCCGCGGGGGGGGGGGGGGGGGGGCACTGTGAGTGTGGACTTAGGTGGTGGTTATTATTGGTTGGAAGCTTTTGCAGGTTTTTCATGTTCATTGTGTTTCCATTCGCACAATCCCTGAAGAAGCAATCAGCGAAACATGTCGGGTTAATGAGCAATGTATCTATTCTTTATGAACCTGTTCTCTGCAACCACCATATTTGTATATTATTACTGTGAATATTTCTTTACGTATCTTTTATCCTTGAATTTGTTAAAATAAAATATTATTTTTATATTTTTTAAACAATAACCTTTTCTGGACTTTTTTTCTGGCACCGCAAAAATCCCTGTTATTCCTCTACCTAAAATTAATCTTCTACCACTTCCATCAGCTCATTCCCCACAGTTACAACCTTTTTGTACCACCTGCCCCACCCTATTAGATTGTAAGCTCTTCTGAGCAGGGCCCTCTTAATCCTCTTGTATTTTATTGTATTATAACTCTATTGTCTCCTTTTTATATTGTAAAGCGCTGCGTAAACTGTTGGCGCTATATAAATCCTGTATAATAATAATAATGTTTTTATTGCAATGAATACAGGACTTATATATCACTAATAGGGATTGATTGGAATGATCTAGCAATGTGACCGGAAAATCTACAAGAAAAAGAAAGCGAGCAAGTTGTACTTTTGGGATTGATGAATGAATAGGAGCTGAAGAAGATGGGATGTTGTACGACTTTGGACAGTAATGGACATTCACGATTTACAATGTATCTTTTTTTTTTGCAAAATCTTTAACCCCTTCCCGCCGACCATACGCAGATGTGCGTACTCGGCTTTTGGGGGTTATACCGGGATGATGCCGCAGCTGCAGGCATCATCCCGGTACCGTTGTTTAGAGCCGGCGATTGGCTATCCCGGTATAACAACCGATGCAGCTAAAAGCCGCTCGGCTGTTATACCGGAGCAGCAGGAGGGGACGTCCTCCCCTCCCGCCGCCTCCCGCCGCTCTTACCGGGCCTCCCGGTCGATCCAGAGGCTCGGTGACCAATCCGATGCCTCCGGCGGCTGGGGGCGGGCTGGAACGAAGCCGTGGGCGGCTTCGTTCCAGCCTCCAAATTGTAAACGCGGAAGCGACGTCATGACGTCACTTCCCGTTTACTCGGCTGCCAATGGCGCCGGTTTTTAAAAAGTACACAGTATTCAGAATCGCCGTTTTCGGCGATCTGAATGCTTTGAAGTGTAAAGGAGGGATGGGGGATCTTTTAGACCCCCGATCTCTCCATAAAGAGTACCTGTCACCACCTATTACTGTCACAAGGGATGTTTACATTCCTTGTGACAGCAATAAAAGCCATCAAAACATTTTTTTTTTTTTTTAAACACAATTTATGAATTTAAAAATAAATAAAATAAATAAGAAAAAAAAAAAAATTTTAAAGCGCCCCCATCCCCGCGAGCTCGCGCAGCAAAGAAAACGCATACGGAAGTCGTGCACGCATATGTAAACGGTGTTCAAATCACACATGTGAGGTATCGCCGCGATCGTCAGAGTGAGAGCAATAATTCTAGCACTAGACCTCCTCTGTAACTCTAACCTGGTAACCGTAAAAAAAATTTAAAGCGTCACATATGGAAATTCTTAGGTACCGTAGTTTGTCACCGTTCCACGAGTGTGTGCAATTATAAAGCGTGACATGTTTGGTATCTATTTACTCGGCGTAACATCATCTTTCACATTATACAAAAAAATTGGGGTAACTTTACTGTTTGGATTTTTTAAAATTCATGAAAGTGTCCCTTTTCCAAAAATTTGCGTTTAAAACACCTCTGCACAAATACCGTGTGATATAAAATATTGCAACGATCTCCATTTTATTCTCTAGATTCTCTGCTAAAAAAATATACATAATGTTTGGGGGTTCTAAGTAATTTTCTAGCAAAAAATACGGATTTTAACTTGTAAACACCAAATTTCAAAAATAGGCTTAGTCATGAAAGAGTTAAATAGATGTGAATAGATTTTAAGAGATTGGCTTTGATGGAGAAGTTTCAAACATGTTACCCTGCGTCACCGAGTGAGCAATAAGTGAGCAACGTTTGAACAGCTTAGCTCTTCCATCCACTGAACATGAACTTGCAAGGCTGCTTTAAAGTGATTGCAAACCCACAAAAAACAAAACAAAGACAAAACCTTAGATCGAAGCCCCCGCGGCGGTCCCGGCACACTGCTCTGCCCGGCGACATGTCTCTCGGAGTTATTTCCAGGTATCGCGGGCCCCGGCGCTGTGATTGGCCGGAGCCGCGTTGACGTCTCTCATCAGCTGAATCAATGCCGCGAACGAGCCCTTGCTTCAGTGCGCATGTGCCGATGACGTCAGCACATGCTGATACAGGGGATATCTCCTAAACTGTTTAGGTTTTACAGGTTTAGGAGATATCCACGGTAGCTACAGGTAAGCCTTTTTTATATGCAAGAGAAAAAACGAAAAGTCTGGGTTGGCCGCACTCCAATGAAAAATGATTTCTTTATTAATGTAAATCCATACAGCAAGGATAAAACCACTAACGCGCTTCACACCGTCAAGGCAGGTGCTTCCTTTCTAAGCCTTATTATAGGCTTACCTGTAGTGAAAAAGTGGTTTGTAAGGGTTTACAACCACTTTAAAGTGGTTGTAAAGGCTCCATAGGTGTGAGCAGGGGGTGTGCCAGGTGTGCCCGGGCACACCCTAATTACTATGTGCAGTTCCGTTTCCCCCTACTGCCTGGACTTCCCCCGTGTTGCCCCCGCCCCCCCCCCTCCCGCAGTACTGCTGGCTTCCCTCCTCCTTTCTCCCCCTGGCTGCTGTGGGGGATGTTTCAGGATGGAGATTGGAAGAAGGGGCTAGTACATATGTAATTTACCAGACCCTTCCTTTTCTAAATGAATACACTCAACGCACTCGCTCACTGTGTCCATTCATGACTGAGGAATAGTAAACTGTGTTTACTATGCTTCAGTTTGTGAATAATTGGGAAGCCGCTCAGCACACAGCATTTCCCATTCATTTGCTGCCCTGTGCAGCTGAGACTGCAGAGAAAGGCATGTGTTTTTGAGCTTTGGGGTGCGCACCCTAATGCAGTGGGCTGCGCACACCTATGAAAGGCTCCAAGTTTTTTTACCTTCATGCATTCTGGTGCAGCTGTGCATGGTAGCCAATCAGCTTCTAACTTCAGCTTCTTCAATTAAGCTTTGACAAAATAACCTGGAAGCTGATTTCTGTTTCTATGCAGAGCTGCACTAGATTTTGCACTCTCCAGTTTTAGTTTATCAACCCCAATATGTTATTTTGTGTGGATGACCCAATGGACCCCGTCAGGTAGACTATATGAGGACTCCATGATTTCTAATGGCAACCATGCTCATCACTGTGCTACTTCTCTTTTCTCTGTGCAGTCACATGCTGGGGAGGGTTCTGAATGATGCTGGCCAGCAGGCTGAGGACATCTTGTGTTGAGAAAGAAGTACTGCGGTTGAAATCTCGGGATTGCAAGTGAATATGGCAACAAAAGCCTGTTTATTATTTATTTTAGCATTTTATTTTTTCAGTTTGAGTTCTGCCTTAACTTATCAGCCTATGCATGCTCTCCCCAGGAGGGAACCTTACCTTTCCAGCTACCAGCTGATTCCATCAGGATGTAAGTACTGTTTTAATATATCTAATGTGACATCTTACTTTACATCAAACAAATAGGTATAACAAAAACAATAAATTACATATAAAAACAATAACAAGTGCAAGAAATGTGAATGCAATATTGCTAAAAAGTCAACTTATTTAGTCCCAAAAATGTATATATCAATAATAATGGAAATAATGGATATAATCCCTTTTGTGTTCCACCACCTTGTGCAAATGACTTCTACCATGCAGCGTGAGGTTGCCTTCACCAGATGTGCCCTCACCTTAGCGTATGTGACCACTGATATGGTCTAACTGCGCCTCTGATCCACACCAAGGGGATCCACTCTGAATAGCAGATGGCTTAGATGTGCAAGATACGCCAACTTCCTCCTTAGGCCTCGTGCACATAGGGTGTTAGAAAAAAATGAGCTGCAAAGCCACTACCAAAGCCAGGAAAAAGCAGCTTTAAAATTGCACTTTTATTTTTGCGTTGGCGTTAATGCACATTTAGCTGCAATGGCTTTTAGCAGCGTTTCTCTGCCTCTATTAAAAATCAATGGTTCCCTATGAGAGCCGTGTTAACTAATCCGACTTTCAGTCCATTGATTTAAATAGAAGTCGGATCATGATGATCCGACTTGTGGTGCGACTTGTGCTCTGAGGATCTTAAAGGGGAACCCAACGCCAATTTTTTTTTTTTTAAACTGCGCGAGGTCCCCCCCAAGATCCATAAATTGCCCTTTGTGTCTGGTATGAAGCTTGAAAGGGAATCCTACGCTAAGATGAAAAAAAAAATGGCGTGGGGTCCCCCCCAGAAGACCATACAAGGCCGAAGGGTCTGGTATGGATTTTGAGGGGAACCCCCACACCAAAAAAAAAAAAATCTGGCGTACCCCTACCCTTTCATCCCCATAAAAGGCAGTGCAGTGTAAATAAAAACAAGAGACAAGTCCTTTATTAAAAATCTTACTCCAGTCTTCTCTGTCTGGTCTGGAGGAAGATTTTTAATAAAGGACTTGTCAAAACCGTCTCTTGTTTTTATTTACACTACACCGCCTTTTTTTGGGTGACTGGGTAGGGATACAATGAACCCCATACTCATTCACATAGGGGGAAGTGGGACCTGAGGGCCCCCTTGTTAAAGGGGGCCTCCAGATTCCGAAAAGCCCCCTGCCCACAGACCCCCACAACCACCACCCAGGGTTGTCGGGAAGAGGTCCTTGTCCCCATCAACATGGGGACAAGGTGCTTTGGGGTGGGGGGGCACAGAGCCGCCCCTGCCCCAAAGCACCCACACCCCCTATGTTGATGGTGTGTGGCCTGGTATGGTCCAGGAGAGGGGGGGCGCTCGCTCCCCCCTTTCCTGACCTGCCAGGCTGCATGCTCGGATAAGAGTCCGGTGTGGATTTGGGGGGGGCCCTATGCCGTTTTTTTTTTTTTGGGTGGGGTTTCCCCTCAAAATCCATGCCTTCGGTCTGGTATGGCCTTGGGGGGACCCCATGCCATTTTTTTTCCATTTTGGCATGGGGTTCCCTTTCAAGATCTATACCAGACTCAAATGGCCTGGTATGGATCTTGGGGGGACCCCACGCCATTTTTTTTTTTTTTTTTAATTGGCTTGGGGTTCCCCTTCAAGATCCTCAGGGCACAAGTCGCACCACAAGTCGGATCATCATGATCCGACTTGGATGCGACTTCTATTCAAATTAATGGTCTGAAAGTTGGATCAGTAGACGGCTCTCATAGGGAACCATTGATTTTGAATAGAGGCAGAGAAAAGCTAAAAGCTAACATGGCTAAATGCACATTAACGCAAAGGCAAAAAAGCTACTAAAAGCGCATTTTACAGCTGCTTTTTCCTGGAGTTGGTAGTGGCTTTACAGCTTGTTTTTTCTAACGCCTCATGTACATGAGGCCTTAAATGCTCCTCCGCTCAAGCCAAGGTAACAGGAAAAAACACTATACATAGTGCTTTAAGTTTAATCGCTTCCCGACCAGTGCACGCCGATATACGTCGGCAGAATGGCACTGGTGTGCAAAAGGGCGTACAGGTACGTCCCCTTTAAGAAGTGGCGCTGCGGGCCGTGACCGCGGGTCCCGCGGACTCGATGTCCACCGGGTGGCCGCGGTCGTGTCACGGAGAGTAACAGAGAGATGCTTTTGTAAACAAAGCATCGTTCTGCCTAGTGACAGGACAGAGATCACTGCTCTCTGTCATCGAGAGCAGTGATCGCTGTCATGTGTGTTGTAGCCCCTCCCCCCCACAGTTAGAATCACTCCCTAGGACACACTTAACCCCTTCATCGCCCCCTAGTGGTTAACCCCTTCACTGCCAGTGTCATTTACACAGTAATCAATGCATTTTTATAGCACTGATCGCTGTATAAATGACAATGGTCCCAAAATAGTGTAAAAAATGTCCGATGTGTCCGCCATAATATCACAGTCCCGATAAAAATCGCAGATCGCCGCCATTACTAATTTAAAAAAAATTAATAATAAAAATGCCATAAAACTATCCCCTATTTTGTAGACGCTATAACTTTTGTGCAAACCAATCAATATACGCTTATTGCAATTTTTTTTTACCAAAAATATGTAGAAGAATACATGTCGGCCTAAACTGAGGAAAAAAATTGTTTTTTTATATATTTTTAAGGGATATTTATTATAGCAAAAAGAAAAAAATAATGTGTTTTTTTTCAAAATTGTTGCTCTTTTTTTTGTTTATAGCGAAAAAAATTAAAACCGCAGAGGTGATCAAATACCACCAAAAGAAAGCTCTATTTGTGGGAAAAAAAGGACGTCAATTTTGGGTACAACGTCGCACAACTGTGCAATTGTCAGTGAAAGCGACGCAGTGCCGTATCGCAAAAAGTGCTCTGGTCAGGAAGGGAGGTAAATCCTTCCAGGGCTGAAGTGGTTAAAACAACCAGTTTTTATTTATGCACACTAAAATGAAAACCCTCACACTAAGGAGGAAGTTGCACATCTAAGCCATCTGTTAATCAGAGTGGATCCCCTTGGTGGGGATCAGAGGCGCAGATAGACCATATCAGTGGTCACATACCCTAGGTGAGGGCACATCTGGTGAAGGGAACCTCACGTGGTAGAAGTCATTTGCACAAGGTGGTGGAATACGAATGATTATTTTCATTCTTATTGATACATTTCTGGGACTATATAAGTGGACTTTTTAGCAATTAGCAATTTTTGCATTCACGTTTCTTATACTTTATATGTTATCGTATATATATATATATATATATATATATATATATATATATATATTTTATTGTTTTATTTATACCTATTTGTTTGGGGTAAAGTAAGACCTCACAGCAGATATATTTAAAAGGGACAGTACTTATGTCCTGATGGAACACTGATTTTTTTTTTTTTGAATGTGGGGCGTGTCACTATTCGTTTGATAAATTTTGTGCACGTAATATTGAGAGTGTGTTTAGGTGTATGAGATTCACTTACATATTTGACTTTAATATTTCAACATTGCAGCTCGCAAGTATTTCTTGATATGTTTTCCAGATAACTGATGCTGTGGACAGTTGCTAGTCAGTGCTTTTCATTTGTGGCTCATCCTGCATTGCTGTGATGCATCCACATAGGCGATCTCTGTACGGGTTCCACCCGGACATAACTCGGAAAACATTCCTGTATTCATCATGGGGTATAAATACAAAGAAATATCTGATGGGGTGGACACAGGGCAAGCTCTAAATCTCTGCAAGTCACTTCTGGCAAGAACATTTAATGACACAATGCGAGCGCGTATGTTTCCATAACAGTCCTCTGGGTTTATGTTGGGTTGTAACTCGATGCGGGCAACAGCGAAACCAGAATTAGAAAGCCCTTATCTAATTGGTATTTTTATGACACTATGCCTTGACGTAAGCCCTCGTTACTGAGTGCTGAGTGCATAGCTGGTTTCAAATTGTGCAGGGTGTAGCTCTCACAGCCAGCACCAATATTTATAAAGAATGCAGCCTATCAATTTCCCATTAAAAAGTGTATTATAAGCCAATTCAGCAACTATGGAAAAATAGGGGAGGGAGTGCTGTAGTCTGTGCTACTCTAAGCCAGTGGAAAATACAATCAAGGGCACTTTAAAGAGCAAGAAGTAAACACATTTAGTGAACTGTTAATGGGATCTACACGACAGCTGAGCTTAAAGTGGACACTCCTTTCATTTGTCATTATACAAATGACAGTTGCAAAATATCATTTAAAGCGGAACCCCGGGCATTGATTGAAAGTGATTGTAGAGGCATCATTTATTAAAAAGAAAATTAAAAACATGTTCTACTTACCTACTCTGTGTAAAGATTTTGCACAGAGAGCAGCCTTGATTCTCCTCTTCCTGGCTCCCCCTCCCCCCCGCCATGTGCCCCTGTAGCGTCACATATGGCGACCCATCACATTTCGATACCCGCTGGAGTGCGCATGCGCGACGCCGCCATATGCGTTCCAACACCTTTACGACAAAACTCCACCCCTAATTCCAGGTTCAAGCCCCACCATCCAAGTGGACATAGAGTCAGATTATAATTATGCCGAGCGAAGCGAGCCTGCGAGGGGTGTGGAGTTTTGTCGTAAAAGTGTTGGATATGGCGGCGGCGCGCATGCGCACTCCAGCGGGGTAGCGAAGTGTGATGGGTTGCCATATGTGACGCTACACCCCAACAGCAAGCCATTTGCTATGGCGGCACTCACTGTATGTCCATGCCCTGCCACCCCCCCTCCCCCGCTCCCTCCTCACTACGTGTGATTGAGAGCAGTGGGAGCCAGTGACTCCCACTGCTGTGTCTGAGCCAATGAGGAGGGAGAGAGCCGAGAGAGCCACTGCTCTTGTGCACATCGCTGGATCGAGATCGGACTCAGGTAGGTATAAGAAGAGGCTGGGGGGGGGGGGGGTTGGTAGCGTTTAATTTTAAGTGCATCTGCGATTACAGTTATCTTTTAGTTTCCCTGCAAAGTGCCACAAACACCTGATGATTCTGCCTGTGAAGCCCACCTGTGATGGGGTGGTAATCACACCTCCCAACTTTTTGAGATGGTAACGAGGGACATCTATTAGCAAAAGTATGTAGGCATAGGACACACCCCCTTGCCATGACCCCTTAACCACCTCAATACCGGGCACTTTCACCCCCTACCTGCCCAGGCCATTTTTTAGCTTTCAGCGCCGTCGCACTTTGAATGACAGTTGCACAGTCATGGAATAACACTGTACCCATATGAAATTTTTTTATCTTTTTCTTCACACAAATAGAGCTTTCTTTTGTTATTTAATCACTGCTGCGATTTTTATTTTTTACTAAAAAAAAAGAAGAGAGACCGAAAATTTTGTAAATAGGACATTTTTCTCCTTCACTGATGTGAGCTGATGAGGCTGCACTGATGAGGTGGCACTTATGGGCACTGATTATATGGCACTGATGAGGAGGCACTAATATGCCGCTCTGATGGGCACTGATATGCAGCACTGGTGGGCACTGATAGGCGGCATGGAAAGGCAGCACTGATGGGCACCGATGGGAGGCACTGATGAGCAGCACTCATGAGCAGGCACTGATGGGCAGCATTGACTGGCATCACTTATGGGCACTGATTGCTGGCACTGATAGGGACTGATTGTTGGCACTCATTGGGCACTGCTGGGGCTTTCCTGTAATACCTGCTCAGGTTTCCTCTGCGAGGAGATGCCGCTCATCAGCACTCCTTGCCACACACTCTTTCAGTGTGAGGCAAGGAGAGCCGATTCACGGCACTTCCGTATTTACATGTGACCGGCTGTGATTGGACGCAGCTGATCACATGGTTAAAGGCTCTATAGAGATCGGAGTTGCGCCGTGTCCTAGCAACACATTGTGGCCAAGATCGGCGCTCTGCGTGCCCCCTGCAGGCGCGCGATAGCGGCCATTCTGGGGCGCCGTCATATGACGTCCTCCCAGAACAAGAGCCGCACCGCTCCTCCGTCATTTGACAGTGGGCGGGCGGCAAAGGAGAATTGTACAAAAAAATTATTACTTAAGACGGAGTTCCACCCAAAAGTGGAACTTCCGCTTTAAGGAGTCCTAACCCCCTGACACGCCACATTTGGCATGTCATTTTTTTGGGAGGGGGGGAGTGGGTACCTAGTTTTGGCAGTGCCCATCAGCACTTTTTGTAGCTGCTGACTTTTAATAAACTGAAAAACGAGTGAAACTCCGCTTTAAACTCACAAGTGCTTTTTTTACCACCACTATTCCTTTATACGAGAGCAAGGTCCATAAAGACATGGATGAGAGAGTTTGGGGTTGAGGAACTTGACTGGTCTGCACAGAGTCCTGACCTCAACCCAATAGAACACCTTTGGGATGAGTTAGAGCGGAGACTGAGAGCCAGGCCTTCTCATCCACATCAGGGCCTGACCTCACAAATGCTCTTCTGGAAGAATGGTCAAACATTCCCATAGACACCCTCCTAAACCTTGTGGACGGCCTTCCCAGAAGAGTTGAAGCTGTTATAGCTGCAAAGGGTGGAGCCAACTCAATATTGAACCCTACGGACTAAGACTGGGATGTCATTAAAGTTCATGTAAAGGCAGGCGTCCCAATACTTTTGGTAATATAGTGTATGTGTGTATAAATATATACAATAAATAATAATAAACTTTATTTTATACATAATTTTTAAAGATACCATTTCAAAGTGCTTTTACAATTTAATTTTACTTTTATGTACAGTTATTCGTAGTCTGTGTAATTGGGTTATGGAAGGGATGTGTTGTTCTTTGCCTACATATGGTGCCTTGAAAAAGTATTCATACCCTTTGAAATTTTCCACATTTTGTCATGTTAAAACCAAACATGTAGATGTATTTTATTGGGATTTTATGTGATAGACCAACACAAAGTGACACATAATTGTGAAGTGGAAGGAAAATGATAAATGGTTTTCAACATTTCCTACAAATAAATATGTGAAAAGTGTGTGGGGTACATTTGTATGGCGCCCCCCGGAGTCAATACTTTGTAGAACCGCCTTTCGCTGCAATTACAGCTGCAAGTCTTTTTGGGGATGTCTCTACCAGCTTTGCACATCTAGAGAGGGACATTTTTGCCCATTCTTCTTTGTAAAATATCTCAAGTTCTGTCAGATGTGATGGAGAGCGTCTGAACAGCAATTTTCAAGTCTTGCCACAGATCTTCAATGTGATTTAGGTCTGGACTTTGACTGGGCCATTCTAACACATGAATATGCTTTGGTCTAAATCATTCCATTGTAGCTCTGGCTGTATGTTTAGGGTCGTTGTCCTGCTGGAAGGTGAACCTCCGCCCCAGTTTCAAGTCTTTTGCAGACCCTAACAGGTTTTCTTCTAAGATTGTCCTGTATTTGGCTCCATCCATCTTCCCATCAACTCTGACCAGCTTCCCTGTCCCTGCTGAAGAAAAGCATCCCCACAACATGATGCTGCCACCACCATGTTTCACGGTGGGGATGGTGTGTTCAGGCTGATGTGCAGTGTTAGTTTTCCCCCACACGTAGAGTTTTGCTTTTAGACCAAAAAGTAAAATTTTGGTCTCATCTGACCAGAGCACCTTCTTCCACATGTTTGCTGTGTCCCCCACATGACTTCTCACAAACTACAAACGGACTTCTTATGACTTTCTTTCACCAATGTCTTTCTTCCTGTTACTCTTCCATAAAGGTCAGATTTGTGGAGAACACGACTAATAGTTGTCCTGTGGACAGATTCTCCCACCTGAGCTGTGGATCTCTGCAGCTCCTCCAGAGTTACATGGACCTCTTGCCTCTTCTCTGATGAATGCTCTCCTTGCCCGGCCGGTCAGTTTAGGGTGGACGGCCATGTCTTGTGTAGGTTTGCAGTTGTGCCATACTCTTTCCATTTTCCGATGATGATTGAACAGAGCTCTGTGAGATGTTCAAAGCTTGGGATATTTTTTTATAACCTAACCCTGCTTTATACTTCTCCACAACTTTATCCCTGACCTGTCTGGTGTTTTCCTTGGTCTTCATGATGCTTTTTGTTCACTAAGGTTCTCTAAGAAACCTCTGAGGGCTTCACAGAACAGCTGTATTTATACTGAGATTAAATGACACACAGGTGGACTCTATTTACTAATCAGGTGACTTCTGAAGGCAATTGGTTCCCCTAGATTTTAGTTAGGGGTATCAGAGTAAAGGGGGGCTGAATACAAATGCCCCCCCCCCCACACACACACTTTTCACATATTTATTTGTAAAAAATGTTGAAAACCATTTATCATTTTCCTTCCACTTCACAATTATGAGCCACTTTGTGTTGGTCTATCCCATAAAATCCCAATAAAATACATTTACGTTTTTGGTTGTAACATAACAAAATGTGGAGAATTTCACGGGGTATGAATACTTTTTCAAGGCACTTTCCTTGCTCTTGCTGAGGGTTTGCAGGACCCCGGGAACATACGACTTAAATAAAATCAAACAAATCGGGAATAGAAGTTGCTATATTTCTGTCTTGACAGATTTCTTGAAAGCAAATATAATGAGTAAAAGGGGGTGGGGATCTATTTAATGGAACGCTAGTCATACATTGGCTTTCATTGATTGACAGTTGCCAGAGATGGTAATGGCCGATCGTTATATGACTGATGGAATCATAAAATTTATAGGCGAATTCAGCTCCTGTCGTAAAACGTTGTGCTCTACACCCGGAGTGCTTTTGATGGGAAATCTGTCATGATAGACGGAGTAAAAGATAAAATAACGTCCTGGTTTTGTATCATTATGAAATGTGGCATTTAACTGCCAGCCATGGACTCATTGTCAGCGATGGATCTGCCCCCCCCCCCATGGGGGAACTCTTCCGAGGGGACCCCGGGGACGGCTCGCCATATGTCGCTGTTTATCTCTGCCAGGTTTACTTCAAATAACCTGCAAAGGGATGTTCCACAGCACAACTAATTATTACAAAGTGATGCTTTCCTGAGACTGGTTAATATGGAGCATCTCCCCGAATAACAGGCTGTGCTCGGGATTTGTGGTCCCATAGAAGCTCCAGTCTTCTGCTTGTCTACCCCGGTAGATTAAACAAAACATCAATTTAAAGTGGACCTTTCAATGTCTGCAGTCCCTATAAATAAACTCCCGACATGAAACACAATACCGTACACAGCAACAGTATAATTAAGGAGCTATTAACCTCTTGCTTACTGGGCACTTAGACCCCCTTCCTGCCCAGACCAATTTTCAGCTTTCAGCGCTGTCACACTTTGAATGAGTGCGGTCATGCTACACTGTACTCAAATGAAATTTTTATGATTTTTTTCACACAAATGGAGCTTTCTTTTGGTGGTATTTAATCACCACTGGGATGTTTATTTTTTGCTAAACAAACAAAAAAAAGACAGAAATTTTTGAAAAAAAAACCAAACATGTTTCATAGTTTGTTATAAAATTTTGCAAACGGGTAATTTTTCTCCTTCGTTGATATTTGCTGATGAGGCTGCACTGATGGGCTGCAGTGGTGGGCACAGATAAGGCGACACTGATAGACACAGATAAGGGGACACTGATGGGCACAGATAAGACGGCACTGATGGGCCCTGATGGGTGGCACTGGCTTTCTTTCACCAATGACTTTCTTCTCGTCACTCTTCCATAAAGGTCAGATTTGTGGTGGGCACTGATTGGCTGCACTGGTGGGCACAGATAAGGTGACACTGATGGGCACAGATAAGGCGACACTGATGGGCACAGATAAGGCGACACTGATGGGCCCTGATGGGTGGCACTGATGAGTGGCACTGATAGATGTCACTGATGGGCACTGATAGGTGGCACAGATGGGCACTGGTAGGTGGCACTGATGGGTGGCACTGATGGACACTGGTAGGTGGCACAGGTGGGCACCGAAGCCTCTGCAGAGGCTCTCCACAATCGGGACTGTGGCACTACTGGGCACTGGTAGGTGGTATTGATAAGCAGCACTGGTGATGAGGCACTGATTGGTGACATATATAGGTGGCACTGTGGGCACTGATAGGTGACACTGTGGGCACTGATAGGTGACACTGTGAGCACTGATAGGTGGTACTGTGGGCACTGGTAGGTGGCGCTGGTTTGCACTGGTAGGCGGCACGATTGTGCACCGGTAGGTGGCACAGGTGGGCACAGAAGCCTCTGCAGAGGCTCTCCACGATCGGGACTGATGTCCCTCTCACAGCCGCCGGTGATCGGCTCTTTTTTTTTTCTCCTCACGCTACCAGCGTGAGGAGAAAAAATAGCCGATTACCGGCTCTGTTTACAACACATGATCAGCTGTCATTGGCTGACAGCTGATCACGTGATAAGGGGTTGGGATTCACCCCTTACTCCGATCTGTGATCTGCCGAGTGTAATAGACTCGCTGATCACAGAACGTGCCACGTGCGCCCTGCAGGGGGGCGCGCAGGCCGATCGAGCACGGGAGGACGTCTATGGATGCCCTCCCCGCAAAGTAGGTCCGCGCTGAAGCCGTCTTTCGGCTATAGCGTGAACGGGAAGAGGTTAAACATAAAGCAAACATTATTATTATGATATTGCAGCTTTCCAATAATTGGGCTTTCTTAACCACTTCAATACCGGGCACTTTCCCCCCCTTCCTGCCCAAGCCAACTTTCAGCTGTCACACTGAATGACAATTGCGCAGTCATGCAACACTGTACTCAAAGTTTTTATAATTTTCTTCTCACAGATAGAGCTTTCTTTTGGTGGTATTTGATCACCACTGGGATTTTTATTTTTTGCTAAACAAACGAAAAAAACGCTGTGATCAGCTGTGATTGGTCACAGCTGATCACGTGGTAAAGACCTATGTCAGAGGCTCTTTACCACGATCAAAGTTGCGCTGTGTCAAACTGACACACCACGCCACCAATTGAATGCACTGCACGCCACCGCGGGCGCGCGGATTGTGGCTTATCCTGCTGGACGTCATATGACATCCAGTCAGGATAACTTAACCACTTTGCGCACGTCATTGTGTTATATGGCGGGGCGGGGAAGTAGTTAATTCTATTTTCACCTGGTGATGCCAGCCAGTTAGTCTTTTGTTTTCAACAGAACAAGCTGTCCTGCAAAATGTATCATTTACAGAGATGAGACAAACCATTCAACTCTGACAGGGGGTTCTTACAATGATATGTTTTAATTATTTATATAAAACTGTTACTGTAACTGCTTATAAAGTGTTAGCTGGACCACTTGAAAAAAAAATAAAAAATACCGGGGTTATGGCTGATAGCTTCAGCCATAACCGCAGTAAACCACCTGCAAACCACAAAGTATATATGCGTATTTATCTTTAATTGGTTAGTCTGGGGGGGAGGGGAGTGTTCGATGTACTAGCGGATATAGATACACCGACAATGCTGCTGCCGAAAGGTGTCCCTGCGCTCCTTCATCCAGAGTGGAAGGGGTCTTTCAGGGTGGAGTCTTTTCTATTAGACCCCGGATGTCTCATTAAAGAGAACCTGCCACCAAAAAACATCACATATGGGAATTTTTGTGCCCTATGTGAAGAAAAATAAAGTTTTAGTGGGGAAAAAAAAATTGTTGAAAACTAAAGTTACAGCTAAGCACATAAATGCCCTCCTCCAAATGTTGAGCCCCACCCCCACATACATGCACATACAAATGTAGACACATGAGTCGGGGGGCACATGTTAAATATTGCGTACCGGAGTGAGAGCAATAATTCTACGCCGTTATTTACGGTTCACTGTAAACTGATGACCTGAAGGGGCTTTTAAAGGGTCACCTATGGAAAATGTATAGTACTGAAGTTTGTCACCAATTCACGGATGCACTGTTTTACTCAACGTAACCTTATCTTTTCATTTTTACCAAAAAATTGGATCCCACAGTGATGTGGCGCAGCGGCCGCATTGTAATTCTCTCCTTCTGGAGCCTGCAGCGCCTATGATGGATGTCACACGTCCCGCGGTCCCGGCATTGGACCAGTGGGACGTCCATCATAGGCGCTGCAGGCTCCAGAAGGCGGGGACCTGCTATGTCACTCGGCGGCGCTCGGGATCAGATCGGTGGCGGCGCTCGGGGCTAACAATACAATGGTGCATGCCTGAGACTCTGGACTTTCGGGGATCCATTCGGGGCTCCAGCCCCCCCGAGCCCCCCCTTCCGACGCCACTGCCCTTTGGTGATGTCATGGGTCCACATTTGAGGCCCCCCCCCCCCCCCGTTTAGCTCATAAGTTGACAACCACTCCCAGAAAAGGTTTACTTTCAAAAACATATCTAGGCCCATTACATCACCTACACTCTAAGCTACGACAACAGCAAGGATTCGCTTAGTAAATCCCGGTAAATATATTCATCATTTTGGCTGCATGAAGGAGAAGCACCAACAATAGCCGCCAGGATTAGACGGACGGCGTTAGACATAATAGGTATATTAGCAATGTGCTGAGACGATGGTTCCCGCGGGCCGGGGACGGATGTTTTTCTGCTAATCCTGTTGTTGCCTTGCTGCAGTTGTAACATAAACAGATCACATTGTTCTGCACAGATATCAGGCTCTCTACGTGATATGAAGAGGGGCGGGAGGACCGTCTATTATTTATACTCTGCAGTGCCGTACAGCCGCGCAATTCATAGGAATTTACAGAAATGCTCAGCAGTGCTGGGATTTGTAGCTGTTTTGTCTTTTTAATCCAAGAATTCCCAACTTGGATGTCAGGTTTAATCAATTTATGGGGTGGATTTACCAAAGGCACATAGACTGAGCACTTTGCACGCGCAGTTGCTCCAGAGCCTAGTAAACGATGGGGCAGCTCTGCTGACTTCCTTCATCCAATCATGTTCAAGCAAAAATGCATCTTTTAAAAAATTTTCCTTGGGTGTGATTGGGTATTCTTTGCAAAGTCAAGCTTCATCCCATTTTTTTTTTTTTTATTCAGATTTTTATTACGATTTTTCATTTATAACAAACCACACAATATTATACAAAAAAAAAGAAATGAGAAAGTATGATCTATATACTTCCATCCTTACTCCTGTATCTTAGGTCTTTTTCCCATTTATATAGGTCAACTTCTATGCGATATATAAAACCAGCCAAACCACACCCACCCATACAAAACAAAACAAAACAAAACAACAACAAAAAGGGGAGGGAAGATTTAAAGTGAGCAAACGGAAAAGATCCTCTCTTCCAGATGAAGGGTTCCTTCAATTCCTTCCCAAATTTAAGTGCTATCGTGTGTCTATTATGAGTGTATTATTCAATGTGTATGTGTTTATCCATGTCTACTTCATATAGGGGGGTGGCTGAGGGGAAAGAAAAAAAAAAAATTGAAAAAAGTGAGAGTGAGCATTTGGGAAGGGGTCCTTTCCCAAATAAATGATCTACATTCCCTTCCTAGCTTACGTGCTAACATGTATCTATTAGAAATGTGTTATTTTGTGTTTATGTGTTTATCCATATGTGCTTCATATAGAGGATAGTGAAACAGGGGAAAAAAAAAAGGGGGGGGGAGGGGGTGGCGGCCGCTCTCTTAGGAGCGTCTGGCCCCTAATCTACATGCAGGGCGCTGACGCATGGATTTCAATGTTTTGGTTTTTTTTAAAGCACATGATTAGAGGCAGAGGCTCGAATTGGCTTCAAAAAAAGGGCGGCTCGGGGCGCAGAGCACTGTGCCCTGAGCCCACCCCCATTAGTGTGACAAAAGCGACCTAGATGGGGTATGTGCGGGGCTGGTGGGCGAGCAATGGAGGGGTGGTGTTTGGTTTACCGAGCGACGGGGGGGGGGGGGGGGGTCTGTCGTGTGGTTTGTTTGACCCCCCCCCCCAATAATAACAAAAAATGGAGCACCAGCCGCCATTGCTCAGGAATAACTTTAGCAAGTGTGAATTTACCAAAAGAATAGTGGATGCCCCACCCTCTGTAGGGCAGGAGCCCCAGGTAAGGTAAAGTGCCTGCTCTGACCTCTGGCTTGTCTAGTGACCTCTGACCCCGAGCTGTCTGCCCAGGCTTTTGGCTTGTTTGTCAACCTCTGATCCTGGCTGCCTGCCTTCAGGCTTGTCTATTCAGGTCTAATCCTGTGCCACCTAACCAGAACTCTGGCTTTTCTGCCCATCTTTGATCCTGTGCTGCTTGCCTTCACCCCTGGCATCTGTAGTGTCTTCTGATCCTGTGCTGCCTGCCCTCTGGCTTGTCTGTTCAGGTCAAATTCTGTGGATTGCTAATCTCAGAATATATTCTGCCTGCCCTGACCTCTGTTATTTTTTTGTGTCTTCTGACCCTGTGCTGCCTGCCCTCTGGCTTCTCTCTACAGGTCTAATCCTATGCCACCTGCCCTGACCTCTGGGTTATCTGCCAACCTACGATCCTGTGCAGCCTGCCTGATTCCTGGCTTCTCTAGTGTCTTCTGATCCTGTGTTGCCTGCCCTCTAACTTGTCTACTCAGGTCTAAATCTGTGGATTGTCTGCTAATCTCAGATCATATGCTGCCTGTCCTGACCTCTGGTTTTTCTAGTGTCTTCTGACCGTGTGCTGCCTGCCCTCTTGCTTCTCTCTACACAGGTCTAATCCTATGCCACCTGCCATGACCTCTGGCTTTGCTGCCAACCTCTGAACATGTGCTGCCTGCCCTGACCTCTGGTGTCTTGTGATCCTGTGCTGCCTGCCTTCTGGCTTGTCTGTTCAGGACTTATCCTGTTTCACTAACCCTGACCTTTGGTTTTTCTGCCAACCTCCGATCCTGTGCCACCTGCCCTCACACCTCTGGCTTTTCTAGTGTCTTCTGATCCTGGGCTGCCTGTCCTCTGGCTTGTTTGTTCAGGTCTAATCCTGTGCTAGATGCCCTGCCTCTGGCTTGCTGTCAACCACTGAAACTGCGCTGCTTGCCCTGTCTGGTGGTTTCTGATCCTTTGCTGCCTGCCCTCACCTCTGGCTTGTATGCCAACCACTGATCCTGTGCTGCTTTCCCTGACCTCTGGCTTGTCTGCCAACGTCTGATCTCTATAATCCTACTGCAAATACCATCTTGTTGGTCCATTTACGGACATTGCAAGACATTATGTTCAGAACAATGGTCTTGAGCAAGATATTTACCATGAAAGTGTCCACAGTTACAGACGTCTAGTTTATTTTTAGGGGCCCCGTCCATTTTCCTCTGCCGAGGTGGGGTGGAGGATTCCCACGGGCTCCCCAGGCCTCACATTTCCCACCGAGCCGGCGTCCTCTGATCATGGTCTTCTGGTGAGTGGGGATGCATGCTAATGAAGCACTCTTGCCTCGTTTCCACTGAGCGGATCGGTTCGGTAAGCTATTTTGAACCTCACCATTCAGGGTCCTGCTTCAGATGTGGGGCTATAGAAAATGGTACGGTTTGGTTAGGGCGGAGCTACGATACATTCCACTGATTGGCGGACGTGTGACGCCATGCTAGGCATTTTTCTAAACCCTGGCGGTCCGACTTGCAGTGGAAACGCTCACCTGAATAGGCCAGACCATTCTAGGCCTTCCAAACTGTACCGACCCGAACCGATCCGCTCAGTGGAACGAGGGCATATGTGTGCTTCTTTATTTATTTATTTAATTTTTTTTGGGGGGGGGGGGAGGAATCTGAATGTCACATATCTAGAAAGTTAACATCATTTAATTCACCTTTTCCGCTCAAACTCCTTGCGTGAGAAGCACCGCTGCACACCAATAAGCATAAAATGTAGCTGTATTCATATGTTTAATATTCTACAATGCAATATATAGATTCCACTAACAAAACATGTATTGCGATTGATGTTAAACTCATGCAAAATCCAATGTACTAAGATGTCTATATATTACTTATCATTTTTTCCATGTATATAATTATGCAATTCATGTAGTACTAATTAATATTCTATCTGTAGAATTCATATGACGTCCCGTTGTGCTACTTTCAAGGCCCTGACGAAGCGGAACTGTCCGCAAAACGCGTAGGCCATATTCTTATAAACTGTTGGGGACTTGCACACCCTGAATTCAAATTTAACCATCAAGACTGTAATGTATCCTAAAGTGGAGTTCCACCCACTTTTACAACTCTTCAGCATCCCTCACTAAACTGTGCACTGTAAACAAATTGGATATTTAATTTTTTTTTTTTTATCAGCACCTACTGTATATCTGCTGTATTCATTTTTCACTTCCTCCTCCCTGGCCGCGGCCCATCGCATCATTTCCTGTTTGCAATGCCTTCTGGGATGGGGCGGCAACTTCCTCTGACACTGCCGTTGCTATGGAAACCTGACCTGAAACCTATTACACTGCTTGTGCTGCACTGAGCATGTGCGAGATCTGCAAGGATGAGATCCAGGAAGAAATACAGTCTGGCTTCAGATGCCCACACTTAAGATGGCCACGGCCTGCTGTAAGTTTATAAAATAACAAACTACTGCTATAAACTAACAAAACAGACCTTAGTTTACAGACTAACTTTACTAGAATACATTAAGCTTGTGTATTATAGGGGTATTTTTATTTAAAAAGTATAATTTCGGCCGGAACACCACTTTAAACTTGTTTTTTTTAGACAATAAAATTTGTTTATTTTTCTATATAGTATTGTATTCTATTTGTTTACACTCTTCTGAGGCACAATGAAAGTCCCATCCTGTTCCACATTTTTCGAAACATAGTTGCATATCTTCCAGGGATGGTGCCTCCGTAGGAGTATTAGTATCCCACAGTCACACCACCCCCTACATCTATCTATTTTTTTTTTTTAGTTGCAAAACCCACTATAGTGTACAAAATATTGCTTTACACTCTTTGGGAAGCAGGACCCTTTGGTAGAGAATTGTCCTCGTGCCCGCACTATGGATAAGGGCGAATAATAGGCCGTTTATGGGAAGGGAAAGCATCAAGGCGGAGGGCTGGTGCCTCCTGACTTGCATAAACAGAAAGAAGTACTCAAGTTGTGTAACAAGTCACTTGGCCGCAGTGAACTCGCACTCAGCGCCGCGTCAGCCAAGTAACATAGGTGACAGTGAACAGCCCCCTTCATCTTACATGACAGCGGCACCTCCTGTGGAAGTGTCGCTGAGTGGTGTATAATGAAATAATCAGGAATGTCAGATCATGCCTCGTTCTTTCATCTCTTCACACAATCTTGCAAAAAGGACGTCAACATCTGGATCATAGAACATGCATCATACCCCTTCCAAAACTTCTTGGCAGAGCTGGGAAAAAGCGCTTCGCCGGATAAATCCTAATGCAAGCAAAACAGGTTATTTTTGGGCATCCGTGTTATTTACTAAAACACTTAAAGCTGAACTCCAGGCAAATACATACAAATGAATGCCCACTGTAATCATTTGTAGCACCCCTCTGACAGCCCAAAGGCAGGATTAGCACCTCCAGAGGTCAGGGGCAGACTAGCATTTTACCCCCAGAGTCCATGGCTAAAAAGGGGGGGGGGGGCCTTTTCATAATATGAACAGCGATCTGTCGTGTCCCCTCCCCCCCTTCAGTTAGAGCACACAGTCAGGGAACAAATTAACCCCTTGATCGCCCCTAGTGTTAAGCCCTTCCCTGCCAGTGACATTTTTTACAGTAATTAATGCATTTTTTATAGCACTGATCCCTGTATTAATGCGATGGTCCCAAAAATGTGTCAAAATTGTCCAATGTGTCCGCCGTAATGTCGCAGTCCTGATAAAAATTGTAGATCGCTAGTACTAGTAAAAAAAAAAACAAAAAAAAAAAAACAATTAATAAAAATGCCATAAAACTATCCCCTATAACTTTTGCGCAAACCAATCAATATACGCTTATTGTGATTTTATTGGAAAGCACGGCAGATTTACACCGAGTAAAGTTTTTCGTAAATTGGACCTTTCAGTAACTTTGCAAGTCTACGTAGATAAGCGCCTGACATGTCCTGTTAACAACTTCAGCCCCGGTAGGTTTTACCCCCTTCCTGACCAGAGCACTTTTGCGATTCGGCACTGCGCCGCTTTAACTGGAAAAAAAAACCCAAACTTTTTAATATATTTTTGGCGATATTTATTATAGCAAAAAGTAAAAAATATTGCGTTTTTTTCAAAATTGTCTTTTTTTGTTTATAGCATAAAAAATAAAAACCGCAGAGGTGATCAAATACCACCAAAAGAAATCTCTATTTGTGGGGGAAAAAAAAAAAAAAAGGACGTCAATTTTGTTTGGGTGGCAACGTCGCACGACCGCGCAATTGTCAGTTAAAGCGGCGCAGTGCCGAAATCGCAAAAAGTGCTCTGGTCAGGAAAGGGGGTAAAACCTTCCGGGGCTGAAGTAGTTAATAGGACATGTCAGGCGCTTATTTATGTAGACTTGCAAAGTTACTGAAAGGTCCAATTTACGGAAAAACTTTACTCGGTGTAAATCTGCCGTGCTTTCCAATAAAATTCACCTTCCATAGAGATGAATGATAAACGTATAAAATGCAACATTGCTTTCACGCAAAATGTAACCTTATTGTTACACATCATCACATCTATATCTATCTATCTATCTATATATATATACAGGCATGTACTGGCCATCGGGACTACAGGGAGTTTCCCGGTGGGCCGATGGCTCAGTGGGCCGGTTCAGTGACAGCCTGTTCAAAGTAATGGCTTTCTTGGTTCAGCCTCAACTTCACGCAGTGATGTGAGAAAGATGAGAAAAATACAGAGGAGAATAAGTGAAATAATAAAAGCGGTTAGTGAGGACTCCTTAAGGATGTTATGCTACTTATTTTTTTTGCACAATTGCGTATAGTTTATATACTGTTTTTGTGCTTGTTTGCACAATTAAAGTGGGCCAGTCTGGATGAATTCCAGGGCCAAATTTTTATCCCAGTCCGTCCAGCCCTGTATATATATATATATATATATATATATATTCATTGCTGCGATCTCCTGTCCTTTTGAACTACTGAAGCCAATGATATTGCAGGCTGATGAGCATTGTGTAATTAATGTAAGCACAAACTGACACATTTCATGTAGGTCACAGATAAGAAATGACGGCTATCATGCCGCTTAATCCCTCATCAGTGTATGCATCCTCTTGTGAAAGCAATAGCAAGGATAAACGTCATGGTGGAGCTCTACCGCCTTCTAGTGGACAATAGAGAGTATAACAAGGTCGTCCACAGCTCACTGAAAGGGTAACTCCACTTTCTTGGGGGAAAAAAAAAAATAGCAAATAAAGAAAAAAATATAGCGCATATAAATGCGACACTAATCATATTGTAATTGAATGTCATTAAAAATTACCTTTCCTTTTCAATCTGCAGCCACTGTAATTTTCTGAGAATGCATTGCAAGATTATTAATCACTATACAGGTTTTATATAGCGCTAACAGTATGGCAGCCTGGAGTTGTTCTGTGGGCATGTGCAATTCGTTTCGTGACAAATTCGTTAATTCGGGAATATCCGAATTAACGAAAACTTGTTAAACGAATTTTTTCCGAATATTCGTAAATTCGATAAAATTGGACATTCGTAAATTCGGGCATTCGTACATTCGTAAATTTGTAAATTCGAAAATCTGAAATAATAGTTAACTAATAACTTAACTATTAGTAATTACTAGTAACTTTTAAATTATAGGTTTGTAATTTCCTTTAAAATTTGGCTGTTAGTGAACGTAACACATACAAATTTATCCGAAGTTATGAATGATCCGAAAAAATGGAATGGAACGTAATGAATTAATAATAAATAACAATAATAATAACAACAACGTTTTATTATTATTATTTATTATTAATTTGTTCCGTTCTATTTGTTTAGATGCAGCATTCGTTTTGGATAATTCGTAACTTCGGATAAATTCGTATTTGTTACGTTCACTGACAGTCAAATTTGAAAGGAAATTACAATACCTATAATTTAATATTAATTACTATTTCAGATTTTGAATTTTCGGGTTTTTGGACTTTCAAACTTCGAATTTACAAATTTCCGAATTTTTAAATTTATAAATGTACGAATTACAAATGAACAAATGTAAAAATGTACGAATGAATGAATGTACGAATGAATGAATGTTCGAAGTTACGAATGTACGAACGAACGCATTTACGAATTTACGAATCGCGATCATAACGGATGACCCGAAAAACAAAAAAAAGAAAAAATAACTAATGAAACAAAAACGAAAATGAACGAATTTTTTGGCTGTGCACATGTCTATTGTTCTGTACACAGAGTGTGTCCTGACCACTCCCCAAAAACATAATTTCCTGCTTGTGTGATTGGCTCACCATTTTTCCCAGAAGTCTGCCTAAGATACAAGTCAGATTTCAGGCATCCCCTGCAACAAAAATGTCATTTTTGGAGAGATACTTTCAATAGGAGCACGGCTAAAGGGATGCAGGCCCAGCAGATTTCTTCATTAGTGCCCTGCAGCTTCACACCTGACAGTTAATTATGAAACCACTCCCATTGGACCCACTTAGCATAGAGGCACAGAAAAACACACACAGATTTCTTCAGAATAATAAAAAAAGGTAGGAATCTGCAACAAAGATTGTTATAATCCTTGCAATGTACAGAGATCACTCAGAGGGGAAGGTTTTTTTTTTTTTCTCAACAAGAGGAAGAACTGGAAAAGGGGATTTTAATGGTGCCACAGGTATAAACAAGAGATAATTTTCAATAAAAATATTTTATTAATATCCAAAATGTTAAAAAGAGTGAACAATGTTGACTCTCAAAAATAGAGAAATACATATAAAATGCATCACAACATAATAAAGAACAATAATATGCATATAGAGCTGTATAAATGCCTGTTTGGCTCAACAGGTTTCGCTATATCGCTTCTTCAGGAGCTGTAAAGGCCCCATTACACACTATTCGATTCTCTGCAGATTTTTGTCTTCAGATTTACCAAAACCATGTAGTACAAGGGCCGGCCTGATTGCATACAAATTGAAACTCTCAAGGTTTGACCTCATATTATATGGTTTTGGTAAATTTGAAGACAAAAATCTGCAGAAAATCTAATAGTGGCTTAATGCTTAAGGCATATATTGCCATCATATGTATGATAAATAAATAATTACATTTATTAGAATCCTGTTGTTCAAATAAGGGAACATCAAATCTATACACTGGGGGGGGGACCTAGGATGGAAAAGGACCTGGGGGTCCTAGTAGATGATAGTCTCAGCAATGCCAACCTGCTGCTAACAAAGCAAACAGAATATTGGCATCATTAAAAAGGGGATCAACTCCAGAGATAAAACAATAATTCTCCCGCTCTACAAGACTCTGGTCCGGCCGCACCTAGAGTATGCTGTCCAGTTCTGGGCACCAGTCCTCAGGAAAGATGTACTGGAAATGGAGCGAGTACAAAGAAGGGCAACAAAGCTAATAAAGGGTCTGGAGGATCTTAGTTATGGGGAAAGGTTGCGAGCTCTGAACTTATTCCCTCTGGAGAAGAGACACTTGAGAGGGGATATGATTTCAATATACAAATACCGTACTGGTGACCCCACAATAGGGATAAAACGTTTTCGCGGAAGGGAGTTTAACAAGATACGTGGCCACTCATTAAAATCAGAAGAAAAGAGGTTTAACCTTAAACTACGTAGAGGGTTCTTTACTGTAAGAGCGGCAAGGATATGGAATTCCCTTCCACAGGTGGTGGTCTCAGCGGGGAGCATCGATAGCTTCAAGAATCTATTAGATAAGCACCTGAATGACCACAACATACAGGGATATACAATGTAATACTGACACATAATCACACACATAGGTTGGACTTGTGTCTTTTTTCAACCTCACCTACTATGTAACTATGTAAATATCGCAGGGTGAGCACCAGAAAAAGAACTAGATCATTCCTTAAGTCAATATCCACAGTAATGCCCAAAGCAAGAGTTGTAGCACCATAGCACAGATATATGGTAAAAGGGTATGTTCACAGCATTAAGCTTCCAGATAGAGAGGGAACACACAACTCCATACAGTGCAGCCCAAAATAAATTCAGGCTCACAAAAGGATGAAAAGCCCAATCAGAAACCCACCGATGATGTATTGACAGCGTCCCCCTGCTCGTAACAGGTGCTGTGGAGATCCAAGCACCAGGTTCCCCCCCCCCAGAGAATAGGTGCCGGGACCCCCCCTTTTTGAGTCAATCCTTATCCCACACCCCTACTCCGAGCAGGTCTCTTGGTTCCTACCCCTAGCCACCTCCCACTACTGCCCCTTTTAAAAATTACAGAACCAAGTATTATTTGGTGGTGATAAGTAATTCGTATGGAATCTGTTAATAACAAGAAAAGCAGTAAAACCGACCCCCCAAAAAAATAGGTCTTCCAGGGGCCTACAATAATAGACCCCTCTTAGCAACAATTGATACCCCAGTAACAAACAGTGGGGAAAATAATCATTCGATCCCCTGCAGATTTGTAATTTTTACCAATTACAAAAGAAATGAAAGGTCTATAATTTTTTATTATAGGTGTATTTTACATAGAGACAGAATATCAACCAAAAATCCAGAAAAAAAAATTACACACATAATACAAATGTTATAAATTAAGTTGCAGTTCAATGAGTAAAATAAGTATTTGATCCCCAAGCAAAACATGACTTCGTACTTGGTGGAGAAACCCTTGTTGGCGATCACAGAGGTCAGACCTTTCATCTTGGATGAGAACCTTCTTCTCTCAGCCAGAACACTGAAGATGGGTTGTGGATTCCTCTTCCAGCATGACAAATGACCCAAAACTTACAGCCAAGGCAATAAAGGAGTGGCTCAAGAAGAAGTACATTAAGGTTATAGAGTGGCTTAGCCATTCTCCAGACCTTAATCCTATAGAAAATTTATGGAGAAAGCTGAAACTTGTAGTTAGTGACCAGGTTTGCACAATTCTCAGGAGGAATTTGGGTCCACTTTTCTTTACAGATCTTTTCTACATCCTTAAGATTTCTTGGCTGTTGCTTGGCAACTTGTTTCAAGTTTCAGCCCCCTTCATAAATTTTCTATAGGATGAAGGTTTGGGAGATTGGATAGGCCACTCCATCAGCTTAATGTACTTCTTCTTGAGCCACTCTTTTGTTGCCTTGGCGGTATGTTTTGGGTCATGGTCATGCTTGAAGGCCCATCCACAACCCATCTTCAGCATTCTGGCTGAGGGAAGAAGGTTCTCATCCAAGATTTTACAATACATGGCCCCGTCCATTGGCCCCTCAATGCATTAAAGTCGGTCTGTACCTTTAGCAGAGAAACAACCACAAAGCATAATGTTTTCACCTCCATGCTTGACTGTAGGGATGGTGTTCTTAGGGTCATAAGTCAGCATTTTTCTTCCTCCAAGCCCGTTGAGTCCTCCTCTTTAAGAAGGCACATGTACAGTCATGCCAATGAACATCTAAATGATTCAGGGAAGGATTGGGAGAAAGTGCTGTGGTCAGAGACCAAAATTGAGCTCTTTGGCATTAACTCGACTCGTCGTGTTGAGGTCATGGAGTGGCCTAATCAGTCCGCAGACCTTAGTCCTATAGAAAATGTATGGAGGGAGCTGAAACTTCGAGTTGCCAAGTGACAGCCAAAGACCCTTAAGGATTTAGAGAAGATCTGTAAAGAAGAGTGGACCAAAGTCCCTCCTGAGATGTGTGCAACCTGGTCACCAACTACAAGAGACGTCTCACCCTCTGTGCTTGCCAACAAGGGTTTCTCCACCAAGTACTAAGTCATGTTTTCCTTGGGGATCAAATACTTGATTTTACTCACTGAACCACAACTCAATTTATAACATTTGTAGTGTTTTTTCTGGATTTTTAGTTGATATTCTGTCTCGATTATGTAAAATCCACCTATGATAAAAACAAAAAAATGATAGACCCTTCATTTCTTTGTACATGGGCAAACTTACAAAATCTACAGGGGATCAAATAATTAAGTTTCCCGACTGTAGATGCCAGCACATCAGCAGATTCAATAAAGACTTTACTTGTCTGATATAACAACAGGCTCCTGAGCATGTCACATTCTGACAAAACACGTAGGTCCAGCTTTCTGATGACATCACCTCAGCTTCCTGGAACAGATGATGGAGAGCAAAGCGGTGTTTCAGTTTCCATTTGTTTGAGCTCAAGTTTTTTTAATTTAATGTAAGTACATTACTACTTCTATATGGGTTTATTAAAATAAACTACAAGAGGCTTCCCTATTTATTTATTTTTTAATGGTTGTGCAACATATCACCTGCCGTTCTGGGTACCTTAAAACAGAACTCCACTTTTGTTGAGAAAAAAAACTTTTCCGGCTGTGTGATCTATGTACATTACAAGAATTGTAACAAACTCTGTTGTAAATTCCTATCTTTGTAATTCTGAAGAAATCGCTATTTGTTCCTCTGTGCTAAGTGAGTCTAATGGGAGTGGTTTCAAAATTATCAGTTGCTGCACCTGCAGGCCTCTAATGGGGGGGAAAGTTGCAGGGTCAGCATCCCTTTAGCCATGATTTTCTATTGAAAGCATCTCACCAAAAATTACATTTATGTTGCAGGGGATGCCGGAAATCTGACTTCGTGCCGACTTCTGGCAAAATTGGTGAGCCAATCACACAAGCAGGAAATGATGTTTTTGGGGAGTGATCAGTACACATTCTGTACAGAAAACCTCCCAGGTAGCCATATTGCATTGCATTTTCAGAAAATCAGAGCTGCAGATTGAAAAGGAAAGGTCAATTTTAATAACAATCAATTACAATATGACTTGTGGTTGTAATTGTATACGCTAGATTTTTTTCTTTTATTTGCCTCCCCCACGAAAGTGGCATTACCCGTTAAGGGGACAGAGGATATGTGAAACCACACAGGTGGGGGACCCAAATTTTGCACCACTTGCCCACCGGCCTATAGTAAAAATACATAATTTGTTTGATGTTAAATACCAGGGTTATGGTAGCCGGTATTTTTTTTACTATAGGCAATAAAAAGCGGTTCCTCGGGCGTATATGTTCCCAAGTCATTCCCGTGCTTACCTGATCGATCGGTGAAGCCCGGGAGTGACCCGACACTGGTGGTAGCTGGGTATGGAGAAGAGTGAGGCCAAGATGGCTGCCACTTGTCCCTATGCCCTTGAAGGACCAGAGCAGCATCATGACGTCACTTCCGGCTCATGGGCCATAGTAAATTTTATATTTTGATATTTGGCTTTTAAATGTAAATGAGAGATTTGAGGTCTTTTTGACCCCAGATCTCAATAAAAAGGACCTGTCATCCTTATTTCAATTACAAGGGATGTTTACATTCTTTGTAATAGGAATGAAAGTAATAATATTTTTATTTTTAACCACTTCAATACCAGGCACTTAGACACCTTCCCGCCCAGCCCAATTTTCACCTTTCAGCGCTGTTGCAATTTGAATGACAATTGCACGGTCATGCTACACTGTACCCAAACAAATTTTTTATCATTTTGTTCCCACAAATAGAGCTTTCTTTTGGTGGTATTTGATCACCTCTGCGGTTTTTATTTTTTGCGCAACAAATAAAAAAAGACCGAAAATTTCTTTGTTAAATTTTTTTGTAAATAAGTACGCTTTCTCCTTCAATAATGGGCACTGATACGGCAGCACAGATGGGCACTGATACGGCGGCACTGATGGGCACCGATGAGGTGGCACCAATGAGGTGGCACTGGTGAGGTGGCACTAACGGGCACTGATGATGGGCACTGATAGGCGGCACTGATGGGCACTGATAGGTGGCACTGGTATGCGGCACTGATGGGCACTCATAGGTGGCACCGATGGGCACACATAGGCGGCACTGATGGGCACTCGTAGGTGGCATTGATTGGTATATATGGGTGGTACTGATGGGTACGTATGTGTGGCACTGATAGGTGGGCACTGACAGGTGGCACTGATGGGCAATGACAGGTGCACAGATGGGCAATGACAGGTGGCACTGATAGAGCATTGCTGGGCAGATCTGGGCATATCATGGACATAATAGTGCCAATCAGTGCCCATTTGTGGGCACTGATTGGCACAGATTGGGCACATGTGGATGGCCATGGGGTACATACCTGGCCATCCACGTTGCCCCTTCCTGGTGGTCCTAGTGGCATCCCTGGTAGTCCAGTGGGGTGATCTGAGGGGGGCTGCGCTGATAAACAATCAGCGCAGACCCCCCCTGCCAGGAGAGCCGCCGATCGGCTCTCCTCTACTTGCGTCTATCAGACGCGAGTGAGGAAGAGCCGATCAACGGCTCTTCCTATTGACAGCGTGATCAGCCGTGATTGGACACGGCTGATCACGTGGTAAAGAGCCTCCGCCGGAGGCTTTTTACCAAGATCAGTGTAGCGGTGTGTCAGACTGACACACCGCTCCACCGATCGCCGCGATGCGCGCCCCCGGGGGTGCGCTGCGGCATGACGTCCAGTCAGGATAACACAACCACTTCCCGGACGTCAATCCGCTATAGGGCGGGCGGGAAGTGGTTAAAGAACACCTATCCCTCCGTACTCACGCGCAGAAGTGAACGCATACTTAAGTTGTGCAAACATATGTAAACAATGTTCAAACCACATGTGAGGTATCACTGCGAA
Source organism: Aquarana catesbeiana (assembly GCF_042186555.1). Lineage (NCBI taxonomy): Eukaryota > Metazoa > Chordata > Amphibia > Anura > Ranidae > Aquarana > Aquarana catesbeiana. The sequence continues at coordinate 273,424,845 of NC_133334.1, forward strand.
CGTTAGAGCGAGCGCAATAGTTCTAGCGCAAGACCTCCTCTGTAACTCTAAAAACAAGTAACTTGTACATTTTTTTTTAAAGTTTTAACTATGGAAATTTAAGTACCGTAGTTTGTCGCCATACCACAAGAGTGCTTAATTGTAAAGAATGACATGTTCGGTATCTAGTTACTCGGTGTAACATCATCTTTTATCAAATTCGGTTATCGATTGTGTTTTTTTTGGAGTTAAAATTTAAGTGTATTTCTTGCAAACAAATTGTGTTTGAAAATCCGCTGTGCAAATACTGAGTGACATAGAATATTGCAACGATAGACAAATTGCAACAATCGACAATTTATTCTCTACAGCAGGGATCTGCAATTAGCGGACCTCATGTCCTCAAGTCCCATCATGCCTCTGGGTGTCATGCTTGTGGTGTAGAGTCACATATGGCGACCCATCACATTTCGCTACCTGCTGGAGTGCACATGCGCGACGCCGCCACATGCGTTCCAACACTTTTACGACAAAACTCCACACCCCTCGTGGGCTCGCTTTGCTTGGCATAATTGTAATTAACTCTATGTGCACTTGGATGGTGGGGCTTGAACCTGAACTTAGGGGTGGAGTTTTGTCGTAAAAGTGTTGGAACGCATATGGCGGTGTCACGCATGCGCACTCCAGCGGGTAGCGAAATGTGATGGGTCGCCATATGCGATGCTACAGGGGCTGTCAGAGTCTTGCTATGTCTCACAAGACTTGTAGTTCTGTAACAGCTGGAGGCCCGCTATCTGCATATCCCTGCTTTAGGGTCTTAGCTGAAAAAAATAAAAAAAGGAAATAGAATGTTTGGGGGTTCTAAGTAATTTTCTAGCAAAAAATAGATTTTTACTCGTAAAACAAAGTTCCCGAAAAGACCTGGTCAGCAAGTGGTTAAAGCGGTAGTAAAGCCAGCTTTGTAATTTTTACCTACAGGTAAGCCTATAATAAGGCTTACCTGTAGGTAAAATGAATATCTCCTAAATGTGCACTGTTTAGGGGGGATATTCATCCTGCATGCAGCCAGTTACATCATCGGCGCAAGCGATCTCAAGATCTGGCATTTGACAGATATTCAGAGCTTCGTGCCGGAACCGAGGGCTCCCGCGCGCATGTGCGGGAGTGACGTCATCATGGCTCCGGCCAATCAGCTGGTGCGCACGAACCCGGAAGACCAGGGGGAAGATGTCAGCCCTCTTCAATCCAAGGTGAGTATTTCATAACGTGAAAGTATGTGATTTATTATGCCATTGCCTTGCAGGTTTTTATTTTACAACAGCTGTGGTTTACTAACGCTTTAAAAAAGGGACCGAGCCTCGTATATGGACGGAGGCTCGCTGTCTCTCCCTCCCCCCCCCCCTATTCTTCTATCCCACACTTATTTCGCCTTCTTCTATTCTGTTTTTCCTCTCTCCCTCTTCCATGTCTCCAGTATTCCTCTCTAGATGCAATATAACCTATAAGATCTCCTTTTATGTAAATAGAGATCCGAAATTTTGTCACTATACTCTTGACAACTTATGTTTACGTTGGTTTTCCCAGACTCCCTGAGTCCAGGGGTGCAGCAGGCTCCCAAAGGGGCACCCCTACACAGGGCAGTTAATGCTTATATGTCAACAGACACTCGTTATACGGGTTTAACGTAAAGATTTATTTATAGTGACCTTTGCACTTGTATACGATTGCACTCTCTCAGCAATTATAAGAAATATTTGTTTACCAGGAGGCCTGATGTCAGGTAACTGGCACTGTTTACACTCCTTCATTTTGTTTTCTTTTTGTTTTTATATGTTCATATATTTGTGAAAAACATCAATAAAAAAAACTTATTGAACCATAAAAAAGGGACCGAGGAGCATTGATTGACTGATGACACAGCGGCTGATCACAGTTTGATTTAGAATGAAGTAAAAGTCAACACCTAGTTAGTGGAGTAGGGATCCGGACACTTGGGTTGACAGCACGTTTTTTTTTTTTTTTTTTTTTAGACTTGATCATGCACAGTGCACTTTTTTTCACGTGGATGGACTTTTTGTAGCTGCCCAATAATTTTTGAGAACATTAATGCACGTTGACATATGGGGGGAGATTTACTAAAACTGGAGCAGCTGTGCATGGGGAGCCAATCAGCTTCTAACGTTATCTCATTCAATTAAGCTTTGGCAATAAAACCCGGAAGCCGATTGGTTTTCTATGCAGAGCTGCACCAGATTTTGCATTCTCCAGTTTTAGTAAATAAACCCCACAGGGTCATATTAGCACCGTCTTTCCTAGAAAAAGTACTTGCTTCTATAATAACATAAACATCTCCACTATCTGCTGACCATGCGTCGGTTGTGCTACCATCTATGACATGCATCGTCTCCGTTACCACGCTTCCACTCTGCTCCCATGGCCTATAGATTCTGTGCGGTAAAATCTATGTATCTTATAAAAAGCACATTCCATGCAAGTCTATAATAAACAGAAAATAAGCAATATTTATTTCTTTTTTTTAACTCCCGCCTAAAAAAAAAAAAACAAACAAAAAAAAAAAAAACGATATAGGTCTCAGAACTTAACATTTGGAAAACCCAAACAGGTCGTAAAATGTTTACATCACATAAACAGTAAAATGTAGTACAACACTATTAACACATGTACTGTACATATCCCAATTAGTGTTAAATATTTTGTTGTGACCACAGTGCAGAAGAATTCGCAATCAGAACTACAGAAAGGAGACTGAATAGGATCAGGTTTTCCAGTGCCCACCCTGTGCCAAGAGGTGCTGCAGCTGGCCCTTTGGCATTTATTGTGTGCGCCCACCCCCCCCCCCCCCCCCCCTCCATCCAAGCCCCAGCAGTGGACCGTTTATTTGTAAAGAGACTGTAATGATAGCGGTCTCAAGTAGCTTTCAGCCTCCGAGGCTCGGTTCACACTATGTGAAATCGCACAGGAACCACACCTGTTCAGTTCACATGCGATTTAGCACAGTGCTATTTTTGAGCCTATTCATTTTGAATAGGCTCAAATCGCACCACATTGCGCCAAAGCTGTGCATGCAGCAATTTTGGAACCGCACTGCAGTTGGATCGCATGATCGTCTTGTACCGTGCAACCTGGTGCCAGCAAACACACTGCGTTTGTGATCTGCACTTAGGGTGTCATTAAAAGTAGCAGTTCACCCTAAGGCTACTTTCACACTGGGGCGGGCATCGGTGGTAAAGCACTGCTATTTTTAGTGGCGATTTACCATGGTTTTAGTGGCGCTATTCGGCCGCTAGCGGGGCGCTCTTAACCCCTGCTAGCGACCGAAAAAGGGTTGAAAAAGGCATGCTAAGCACCGCTTTTAACCCTTTTGACCACGGTTTACGCCACCCTTTTGCCAGCGCTGCCCCATTGATTTCAATGGGCGGAGGCGCTTTAGGAGCGGTATATACACTGCTCCTACAGCGCTGCAAAGATGCTGCTTGCAGGACTTTTTTTTTTACTGTCCTGCAAGCACACCGCTCCAGTGTGAAAGCACTGAGGCTTTCACACTGGAGAGGCGCTATGCAGGCGCTATTTTTAGCGATGTAGCACCTCAGTGTGAAAGTAGCCTAACACTAAAATCTCGAAATCTACAGGCAATCCACGATCTAAAACTAACCTATCTAGTCCTGTAAAGAAGAGATCGCTATACCTTTTTTGAAGCCAATCTGGCTTGGTCTCCAGTAGCAGAAGCTCTGCAGAGGAGACAGCCAACAACAGCAGGGAAATGAATGGGGAGGGACGTCACTCATAGACCTACTATGGGGCTTTCGTGGTTGGCTGCCTCCTCTGCACCCGCCTACACAGAGAATCCGCCGCTGACAGCTCAGCGTAGGACCGGACCAGCTTCAAAAAAGGTATGTATACTGATTTCTTCTATACAGGACGAGATAGGTTAGTCTTAGATTGTGGATGCCTGTAGATTTACAGATTTTAGTGTTAGGGTGAACTTCTACTTTAAAGCGGAGTTCCAGTCACTTATGAGTTTATTAAAAGTCAGCAGCTACAAAAACTGTAGCTGCTGACTTTTAATAAACACATACTCACCGGTCCCATGATCCAGCGGTGCACTCACCCCAGCAGTTCTCTCCCTCGGCGGCGCCGGCATCTCTACTGTGGGCACCCGGATGTGACAGCTTGCGGCTTCATAGCCGGGTGCCTGCTGCGCATGTGTGAGCGACGCTGCGCTGTGACTGGTCCCGAAGTCTTCTAGGACCTGTCACATGTTCCGGAAGACTTCGGGAGGGAGGAGAACTTCCGCTTCTGAACACCTAAGGCGATCGGAACGGAAGCGACAGCGAATACCTTTCAAAAATCAGGTACCGCTCCCTTCTCCCCCATCCTCCCCAAAAGCTCTGTTTCACAAACAGGAGCTGGGGAGGAGGCCTTAAAGTGGAAGTTCAACTTTTGGAGGGATCTCCGCTTTAAAGGTTGCAGATCACAAGGGCAGTGCAATTTGAATGCAGTGCGGAAAATGTGCATGGATTGCGGCATTTCCCTCACCACATTAGTGTGAACCTAGCCTGTCTCCTGTAGTATTTGTCCAGTCTTCTGTAGTAATACAGAGCTTAGAAGTCAGGAAAAGCCCACCAACACGTTACAAGGGGTTCCAACATTCACCCTTCATCGGGGTTGGATTTCCTAGTGGAATCAAAAAAAGATTTAAAAAAAAAAAAGAGAAGTGTTCAAGAGCAGATATGCTCATTAAAAAAAGGAATCTGAAGCAGCTAGTTGTGACTTTGCTTTTTCAGCCTTCAGTGATGAAATGTACACAAGATGGCGTGGCGACATTGGTGTGGACTACGTATACCTCCTAATTATACCTGATGCTCTTTTCTGATTAGCAGGGAGATCCCTGAGCGGTCCCTGACAGACACAAAGTAAATAGCCAGTGAATGATTGAATTCACAAAAGTGCGCCCCTAAATAAAAGCTTTGGGCAAACCCTCTCTTTAAAATTAGCAGAGGCGTGGAACAAAGACGGGTAAGTAAATCACATTTACTGACTGACGACGTCACTGGCTTGCCTTATGCCAGCCACAGACGGATCAAAATTCGGCCAGTTCTGTAGAATTTGATCAGTCTATGGGAAAGCTGGTTGTACTGAAGACAAACAATCGGTTGACTTCAGTACAATCAGCCTGTTGGGTTTTTTTTTTTTTCCGCCCAACTGCTGCCGATGGCTATAGCTGCCAGCAGCGATCATTGTATTCTGCAGGTGCACGGAAGAACACAATAGGGCAGCGGGAGGGATTATCCCATCAACCCTTACTGTGTTGATTGAGGAATCAAGCAATTTTCTCTCCTTCACTACGGGGGGGTGTTGAAGGAAAGAAAACTGCATAATGTATGGCCTGCCTTACCCTAGTGCCGTGATGGCGAACCTTGGCACCCCAGATGTTTTGGAACTACATTTCCCATGATGCTCAGCGACACTGCAGAGTGCATGAACATCATGGGAAATGTAGTTCCAAAAAATCTTGGGTGCCGAGGTTCGCCATCGTTGCCCTAGTGCAGTCACCTAGACCAGTGATGGTGAACCTTGTCACTCCAGATGCTTTGGAACTACATTTCCCATGAGGCTCGTGCACTCTGCAATGTAGCTGAGCATCATAGGAAATGTAGTTCCAAAACATCCTGGGTGTCAAGGTTCGCCATCACTGACCTAGACCAAGGGTGCTCAACCCGTGGCCCTCCAGCTGTTGCGGAACTACAAGTCCCACGAGGCATTGCAAGGCTGTTAGTTAAACAAGCATGACTCCTAAAGGCAGAGGCGTGATGGGACTTGTAGTTCCACAAACAGCTGAAGGGCCACAGGTTGGGCAACCATGACCTAGACCAGGTGTAGGCAACCTCGGTGCTCCAGCTGTTTTGAAACTACAAGTCTTATGAGACATCGCAAGACCCTGACAATTACAGGCATGACTCTTAGAGGCATGATGGGATTTGTAGTTTCACCACAGCTAGAGGGCTGAGGTTGCCTACCCCTGACCTAGACAGATAAAACCTTAATGTAAACTGCAAATCAAAAACCAACCTTAAAATAAAAGAAAAAAAAAAAAAAAATAGGCTTGGCTCAGCCTGCGATGTGGCTGCTTCCAAGTTGTACACAAAACTGGTTATAAAATACAGAATTTTAATCGAGGATCATGGCGGACAGAGCGTTGAGATCCCGCATATAAGGGTGAGCGGACAACACCTGGTTGATTTTCTCGATTTGCTCCTTCTCAGGAAATATTTTCGATAGTTGGGCCTTTAGAGATAAAGTCTCGTCATGGCCCCTCTGGGGCGGGAGAGGCGGCCTGGGGCCGGGTAGGTTCGCTATTGCTGGATTGATCTGCCTTGGAGGAAATACGTTTGCAGGGACACGGATGTGTTTGATTGCTTCTCTGGCGAGAGGGAACTCCTGGCTGGGAAAAAACACTCCGCTGTCCGGGGGAGAGGGCACAGATGTGTTCCTGTAAGAGAGAGAGAGAGCGAGAGAGAGAGAGAGAAGAAAAAAAGAAAGATTAGCCGTTATGTAAAATAGTTATATAACCGGTCCACTTTATTCCATGAGAATTCTTAAAGGCAGGCAAAAAAAAAGCAATGAATCCAGTTTAGGCCTCTTTCACACGGGCTTCAGCTTGTATAATATATCAGAACTCGATATCCATCGGGACCCGTCAATCACTCGGTACACAGGCAGAACAGCAGTCTAACATCTGTATCAATATAATCTATAATGAAGCAATCCCTCATTGTTAATATGCCTATATGCTACTACTACAATTCGGTCTACATACCCAAGGTTTATTACTATGTAATTATGTTGAGACAATTGTTTTACATTATGAATTGTTCAGACCTCACTTAGAGACTTATCATATTATACCATTTTATTTATTTGTTACTATTTTACATGAGTATGTATACACTTTGAAATAAAAAAACCATGTCTACATTGATTGGTTCATTTGACTTAGTAATGTGCTTCATATAAAGTCCCACAAATTGTCCTTTTTTGTTCAATGTATCGGGGATGGAGGTATATTTAAAACTTAGTTTTAGCCTAGTCTTAGTTTTCTTTTCTCAGCTCAGTAGATTTTTTTTTTTTAAGAAAGGCCTGGATTCTTTCCTAAATGTACATAATATAACTGAATACTAACATTTATAGGCAACGTTGATCCAGGGAATATCAGATTGCCTCTTGGGGGATCAGGAAGGAATTCCCCCATCTCCCCCCCCCCCCCCCCCCCCGATGGAGCAAACTGATTTTTTTTTGTCTTCCTCTGGATCAACTGTGGGTATAGGATTGTGGAAGATTATGGAGTTTTCTTTTTCGATTTGTGTTTTGTTTTTGCTCTCTGTGGTTTGAACTAAATGGACTTGTGTCTTTTTTTTTTTTCAACCAGATTAACTATGTATAAATCTGGACGCAGTGTGCTAGCTGGATGCGGGGGTGCAGGAATCTCACCTGTTGACGCACCCACAACCACCTGCAGCCAAATTGCGCTGCTCTTACAAGGCGTGTGGGGCTGCCATTCATTCTGAATGGCAGCCCCACACATCTCAGCCCGTTTGGTGAAAAAGACCATGCGGTTTCACTGCAGCCGCGTTTTTAGAAAGGTGCATGTACCTTTTTTCTGCGGGGAAATGCGGACACAGCAGCTACACTAGTGTGAGCCGAGCCTAACTGCAGTAGAGAAAAGAAGTCGCCAACCTGCCCATTTCTGTCTGGCAGTGTTGTTTGGATCAAAACAAGTTCAATAGCTGCAGCTTCTGAAGCTTTACACCGAAAGTATTCCACCTGTGTATTTAGCAATCTGCTTTGAGCTCAGCTTCAACGGATCGGTGTTCTTATGAAAAGTAACCTTCCTGTGTGCTGTGCTTTTATGTAATAACTATACCAAGCAATTTCCTGTGTTTATATTATAAAACAGTACGGCCCAGAGACGCTATGTACACAGTATTTGTGTCCTGCCAGAGGACCCCTGCCTTTTTGTTCTACATTATGTGCCGTAAGAGAAAGAAAGAAAAAAGAAAGAAAAAAAGAGAAAGAAAGAAAAAGAGAAAGAAAGAAAAAGAAGAGAAAGAAAGAAAAAGAGAAAGAAAAAGGAGAAAGAAAAAGGAGAAAGAAAAAGAAGAAAGAAAAAGGAGAAAGAAAAAGAAGAAAGAAAAAGAGAAAGAAAAAAGAGAAAGAAAAAGAGAAAGAAAAAAAAGAGAAAGAAAAAGAGAAAGAAAAAAGAGAAAGAAAGAAAAAGAGAAAAAAGAGAAAGAAAGAAAAAGAGAGAAAAAAGAGAAAGAAAGAAAAAGAGAGAAAAAAGAGAAAGAAAGAAAAAGAGAAAGAAAAAAGAAGAAAGAAGGAAAGAAAGAAAGAAAAAACAAGAAACTTACACTGGACCTCCCCGTACTGAGTCCCGCAATCCCCCCGTCAGGCACTGGGACGTCGCTTTACCGGGAGATTTGAAATCCTCCTGGCTTTCTCTCCTCTCCTCCAGAGCTTATAGGATGGGCTAGGCGTCTTCTGATTGGTCAGCTCCGTCTATGTGACGGTGCTGACCAATTAGAATGCCTCTTGTTCGTACATGCCGAGAGGTACGGATAGGAGATTAAGCTGCAGGGATTTCAAATCCCTGGACCGGTGAAGCAGAGACCAGGTGTCTGACAGCAGGGGATCGCAGGACTCTGGTACATCGGTACGGGGGGGGTTTACGGGTCCAGTGTAAGTTCACCTTACAGATTTTCTGTAAAAGGTGAGCTTACACTTAAGCTCTGTAAAAATCCCAGCATGCATCTGGTTTTGATTACTAAACCTTTCCAGGTTTAGCCACTTCAATACTGGGTACTTTCACCCCCTTCCTGCCCAGGCCAACTTTCAGCACTTTCACACTTTGAATGACAATTGCGCGGTCATGCAATGCTATACCCAAACAACATTTTTATCATTTTTTGGAGAAAGATAGAGCTTTCTTTTGATAGTATTTAATTACCACTGAATTTTTTCCTTAACAAATAAAAAAAAAAAAAAAAAAAAAACACCACACACACACACACACATTTTTCTTAGACTCAGTTACAAAATTTTGCAAATAAGTAATTTTTCTTTCACCGATGTGTGCTGATGAGGCTGCACTGATGGGCAATGATAAGGAGGCACTGATAGGTAGCACTGATGGGACTGCATTGATAACCAATGCGCTGATCAGTGCAGACCACTCCCTGTCAGGAGAGTCACTTATTGGTTCTCCTCTACTCATGTGCTGTCAGCAGACGAATGCCGATGACCGGCACCTCCTACTTACACTGTGATTGGACACAGCTGATCACGTGGTAAAGAGCCTACATCATAGGACTCCTTACCGCGATTGGAGATGCGGTGTGTCCGAGTGACATACCACAACGATTGCCGGGAGTGCGCGTGAGCGTCTTGTTACGAAGGACGTCATACGACGTCCAGTCAGAACAATGGGGCCCCACCCGGCCGTCATGTTGGCTGGGCGTGGTGGTGTTAAAGAATAATCTTTAAAAGAGAAGTATGGGGATCTTTTTTTATTTGAGATTCATACTTACCTAGGTGGATGCAGCATCTGTCCCAATGCTGCGTCTGTCCCCCGGCGCCTCTACACTGAAAGCAGAGCGATCGAACAATGTCGCTCGCTCAGTTTTCAGAGCTCCGTGAGCAGAGAGCTGCAGACTAAGTCACAGCCCTCTGCTTGTATCCCTCCACAGTCATTGGAGCACTGAACTGTGGAGGGGCAGACCGCGCCGTCTCAGGCTCTCAGCGGCTCGCTGAGAGGCTCAGGCGGGTATCAGTCCAGATCTTGTCACGATGACGTGGTGCCTGGACTGAAATCCGTGACGTCAGCAGAGAGCAGAACTCAGCCCGCTCTCTGCCGAATACGGATCACAGGAGTGCAAAACGAATTGCACTCCTGCGACCCTTAGGAGAAGCCCAGCCAAACGAGCTCAGGCTGAACTTCTCCTTTAAGACATACCCCTCTGAGTGCAACCCACCTGGAGAAATACTTACCTTCATTCTGGATCTAGTGATCTTCAACGTGCAGCCCCTGACCAGTCGCACTTAATCCTGTGCATGGTCTCCACAGCGTCATTTGTTCATTCATATGAAGCGCCCTACTCATTGGAGCCCTCCAGAGGATGAAAAAGGACATGACAAGAACAATTCCTGAAGCACAGCTGTGCGGTTCCAGGCAGGATCACTCACTGAAGACCACTGGATCCAAGACGAAAGGATGTATTTCTACAGGTGGATTGCACCAAGGAGGGGTGGGGGAACATGCCTTAAAAGCAAATCTTGTGCCAAAAGGTACTGTTTTTCTTTAGGGTCACATGGGCAAGCTTTGCTGCATTCAGCAGGAGATTTGTGAACAGATCTCCCCGCTTAGAGTAGAACAGGACAGATGTCTGGAAGGTGGGCAGACTCAAAGGTAGGCAAATGTAAACCAATGCTGATAGGCGGACCTGACTGGAACGGGTCACTGGACTTTTTATACATTTAGAGAACGTTTCCAGTGAGACAGACAACAATGAAGCAATGCTAGACTATGAGACCGATACCTGTGCTCGGGCCACGCAGTGAGAAAGTCGTTTAGCTTCGGCCCAAACCTTCCCAGTGGGTCATCAGGAAGCATAAAAAGGTCACCGACAAACGTGTATTGCAATATCCTGGAAGCAAAAATATTAAAAAAAGATGTAATTTAACCCTTTCGCTGCACGAGCAACTATTTTTATCAACACATGTTAAAATATAGATTTGATTAGCAGTTACGCAAATATCATGCAGCTAGAAAATTTACAGCTATTACCTTTTTATCCCATGGGCCTTATGTATCTGAAAATTTAGAATGTTTTTGGGATTTTACATAATCAGAACAAAGTGCATTCCTATGATCCATAGGAGAAGTAGCACCAAAAGATCTTTTAAGCTTTAAGAACATAAACGCATATTTTCATTAAAAATACACTGAAAATTAAAGTGATATTAAAAAGGCTGCTTTTTTAACCACTTGCCGACCAGCCACGGCTGCAGGTTGGCACGTTCCCGCGAATTGCTGTAACTACTGTAAGTCGGCTCCTTTAAAGAGCCATAAAAGGCGCGCGCCCGCTGCACAGCGGGGGCCCCAATGCGCGTGGCCACAATGTCCGCCGGCCACCCGCCATCGTGGGCATGAGAGCCAGAACTGGGATCTGTGTATGTAAACACACAAATCCCTGTTCTGACAGGAGAGGAGAAGCAGATCTGCTGTTCCTAGTAATTAGGAACAGCGATCTGTCTCCTCCTCCTACTCCCCCCCTCAGTTAGAAACACACACGAGGGAACACATTTAACACCTTGATCGCCCCCTAGTGTTAATCTCTTCCCTGCCACAGACAGTAATCGGTGCATTTTTATAGCACTGATGACTGTTTAAAATTTCATTGGTCCCAAAAAAAAAGTGTCCGATCCATCGGCCACAATCCCGCTAAAAGTCGCAGATCGCCGCCATTACTAGTTTAAAAAAAATAAATAAATAAAAAAAAGCCACAAATCTTTCCCCAATTTTGTAGATGCTATAAACTTTTGCGAAAACTATTATTATTTCCTGACTTTACAATGTTTTTTTATCTCCGGTTATTACTATCAAAAATGGACTGAAAAGTTCTAGAGTTCTAATGATAATCCCCAAAAAAATAAATAAAAAGTTATAAAGTTCTGCTTCGAATGGAAAATACGGCCGCACAGACCTTTCTTTGATAATCTGCATCCATGTTGGCGATTCCCCTACAAACTCCCGCAGGTTGTCATTGGTGACAATAATTCCTCTCGTTTTCTCTGCCAAATGTAAGAGGAATCTAAGGATAGAAGGCAAAAGAAAAGCCAGTTAATGAATTTCATCCAAACAAATCTATTAGTTCCCATTTCTTTGCAGTCAGAACAATAATCATCCATGGATAAAATCACCTGGTTACGTTTTTTAAAGGGGATGTCCATGTTTTTATGTCACTTTAAATAGTTTGGACCAGCTCTGTCCAAGCAAACGAACGATTTTCTTCACCAAGTGCTGCAGTGTCTCTAAGCACTGTATGTACTGCATGTAACTTCAGCTACATACAGTACACAGTGCTGGGTTCTGGCTGTGAGAGGAGACTTCCCATCTTACAACCGGAACAAAACAGAGTCTGTCTGAGAGGCGCTCAGCCATTCATAGGCAGCTTTGTATTCTGTGAATGAATAAAAAGCGTCCTCTGGATTGGCTGAGTGGAAGGGCAGGCTGAATCACGCTCTCAGACTCAGCCAGAGAAAGCATTGTATTCATTCACAGAATACAAAGCTGCCTATGAATAGCTGAGCGCCGCTCAGACAGACTCGTGTTTTTTTTCCCGGTGTGAGACGGGAAGTCTCTGCCTCACAGCTGGAACCCAGCACTGTGTACTGTATGTAGCTGAAGTTACATGTAGTACATACAGTGCTTAGAGACACTGCAGCACTTAGCGAAGCAAATAGTGCTGATCCAATCTAACTATTGAAAAACAAATAACATCAGCTTTAAATCCTTTAACTAATAAACAAACAAATAGCGCAGGTTACATGGTTCGTGTTATATACAATTGTTGCTATAAAAATGTCCATTTGAGCAATGCGCTCTTTGTGAGATGCAAACAGTCTATAGATAGGGCAGCCTTTTGATGGGAGGTGAAGCCGCTCCAAGTATGCAAAGGAAAAACAACAAGAAAGGCGCCTCTTAGTAAACTGTATATTTAATAGAGGTCGACCGATATATCGGCCGGCCGATATATCGGCCGATATTTGGCTTTTTTTACTTAATCGGCATCGGCCGATTGTGCTGATAAAAAAAGCCGATTATAACTTCAGCGGGACTTGCAAATGAATTCTGTAATAGAAGTCAATGCAAGTTTCCCGAGGTTATCTGTGGAGAGGATTTTCTCCCCCTCTGGGCAGCCTGCCAAGTCTGATAAGAAGATACATTTGTATCTTTTCAAGTTCTTTTTATCAATAGACTGAACTCGGTGTGTAGAAGTTCTCAGTTTAACCATTTAAAGACTAAATCTTTTCTGACACTTGTTGCTTACAAGTAAAAATCCTGTATTTTCTGCTAGAAATTCACTTGGAACCCCCAAACATTATATATATATTTTTTAGCAGAGACCCTAGGGAATAAAAAAGCGGTTGTTGCAATATTTTATGTCACACGGTATTTGCGCAGCGGTCTTTCAAACGCAATTTTTAAAAAAAAAAAATTAATGAAATAAAAAAAAAAAACTAAGCAGTAAAGTTAGCCCATTTTTTTTCGTCCAAAAGTTTTGGTTACCTGTTTTTGTGTATTTAATATTTATGATAGTTATTTTTTTTTAATCTAAATTATGCATAGAAGTGAACTGATTGGAGGTTTGTTTTGTTTAATAAATGTTTAAATGTAAACAATTTTCTGTATCACTTATTACTTATGGTTGCTTCACACTGCAGCGGGCAGGCGTTGACGGTAAAACGCTGTTAGTTTTAGCGGCGCTTTACCGTCATTTTAGCGGCGCTATTCGGCTGCTAGCAGGGCGCTTATAACCCAGCTAGCGGCCGAGGAAGGGGTTAAATGTGCCCATGAAGCGCTGCTGCCGAAACGCTTTGCTGGCGCTTCGGCAGCGGTGCGCATTCATTTCAATGATCAGGAGTGGTGGAGGAGCGGTATACACCGCTCCAAAGATGCTGCTTGCAGGACTTTTTTTTAACATCCTGCCAGCGCATTGCCTCAGTGTGAAAGCACTCGGGCTTTCACACTGAGACTGCAGGGGAGCCGTTTTACAGGCACTTTACAGGCGCTATTTTTAGCCCAAAAGCACCTGAAAAACGCCCCAGTGTGAAAGGGGTCTAACTGTTAGATTTTATGAGATGAAGGGAAAAAAAAAAAAAAAAATCGGCCTAATATATCGGCCCAAAAAAATCGGCATCATATATCGGCCATCGGCCACCGCGATTTCTAAATATCGGCATCGGCCAGAGAAAAACCCATATCGGTCGACCTCTAATATTTAATGGTGTATAAGCATTAAAAACACTCACATTAAAAACTTAGATAGTCCGGCATGGGGAGCTCAGTATAGGCATACAGGATTGCGTCCTCCTCTGTCCACAGTCTTATTCCTCTATTGCTGACGGCTAGCTAGCTTGAGAAAGGAGCGCGCTCGAGTGCGCATGCTCTGAAACGCGTCGCCTTACGGCAGTACAGCACATACTTTGGATGTGCGTTCCAGCGTCCCAGCCTCCCAATTGACTACTCGGCGGTGCCCAAGCCTCGTTCTGGACAATCACTGATACCGGAAGCTTCTGCCACACGGACCAGCCGTCAGCAATAGAGGAATAAGACTGTGGACAGAGGAGGACGCAATCCTGTATGCCTATACTGAGCTCCCCATGCCGGACTATCTAAGTTTTTAATGTGAGTGTTTTTAATGCTTATACACCATTAAATATACAATTTACTAAGAGGCGCCTTTCTTGTTGTTTTTCCTTTAAATCCTTTAACTGTTTTAGTGTAAAATTATGTCTCAGCCAGTTGCAACTAGCGATGGAGAGGGTGGGTGGGATTATGCGACTGTTGTCGCATGACACTTGACTCTTCTCTGCTACATCTATGGGCTTTATTCATAAAGCAGCATTATGGCCTTATCATGGCGTATCCTAGCTGTCCTGTTCAGTTGCTGAAAGCGATGACAAAAAAAAACTAAAAAAAAAAAAAAATTGGATTTTTGGTTTACCTGTAAAACCCTTTTCTTGGAGAACATCACAAGACAAAAGGGTGTCATAGAAAAAAATAAAAAAAAAAATAAAAAAAGGACACAAAGGGGATGATTTACTAAAGGCAAATAGACTGTGCACTTTGCAAAGTTGCAAGAGCAGTTGTGCCAGAGTTTGGTAAATGAGCAGAAGCTCTGCTGACTTCCATCATCCAATCACGTACAAGCAAAAATGCTGTTTTCTTTGATTTTCCTTGCATGCGATTGGGTATTCTTTGTAAAGTGAAACTTTACCTCATTTAATAAGCTCTGGAGCAACTGCACTTTGCAAAGTCGGTTTGCCTTTAGTAAATCAACCCCCACAAAATCCCACCCTAAGCATAATCTGCCCCATTAGGCACGGCTTCAGTTTTTGTAGCAAGCCATAACTGCAGAGGACAGGATCTCTGGGCCCTACGATGTACTCCAAGAAAGGGATTTCGTAGGTACACCTAAAACCTCATTTTGTTTACATTATACACCGGGTATCTTCATCTCCATTATGATAGGGATGTTCCAAAGCACTGGATTATGAGGGGAAGGCATAATGGCAATAAGCCCCAAACTAAACCAGAACAGGTTAGAACTTCACACAGCAGCCTGGAAAACACACCCACCAAAGGTAGCGTCTCCAACGGCTTCTAACATCCACTTGGTAAAACTTCACAAATGAAGCTTGAGCTACTGAAGTTTGATGAAGAATAGCCCAGAAGGCACCAACACTCCTAGTAGGACGAGCCGTTACCGAAAATGGTGGAACTTTTAAGACTGAGAAATAAGCTGGCAGATTCATCAAGAGAGTCCCTTCCTTGGGGCTACAGGATTCTGACTGACAAATTACAGTATTTGACTTTAGGTAACACCTGATAGCATGAGTCAAATCCAAGATGTGGGCCTTGTCCCCCCCGCGTCTGAGGCTTAGGACAGAAAGAAGCCAACACAATGTCCTGCTTGAGATGGAACGAAGAAACCACCTTAGGCAAGGACAGCCGAGGCTGTAAAACCACCTCGTCATGGTGGATTAGCAGGAACGTTTCCTTCCAGGTAACATCAGCCAGTTCTGAAAGTACGAGAAAACCTAATGACAACCAGAACAAAACCTTCCATGTCAAAAGGAATATCCCAGGTGGGGTCAAATGGAGGTTTCTGTAGTACAGAATGTATCTAGTTGGAGGTCCCACAGTGTCAACAATGGTTCCAAGAAGTTTAACTGGTGGAACAATGCACAATACGCCTTGCACTAAGGCCCGCACTAAAAGAGTATGAAGCAATCAGTCTCTGAAAAAGACCACCAAGGCTGAAATTTTGGTCTTAGAGCGTACTTTAGGCCAATCCCAAATCAACTCCAGACTGGAGAAGAGCCAGGATGTGGACCAAATACTTGGGTGAAAACGCCAATCCTCACGCTTAGCAAAATAAGACACTAGCAAAAAAAAAAAACAAGCCTTAAGCCTTGCCAGGAGGGGACTGCCAATCTTTTTTGCCAGTGTCCAATAAGCCAAAGGTGGCACCATAATCTATAGCAATGGTCTCCAAACCCTAGGGCCGAATGTGGCCCTTTGCTTCCTTGCTTTTATCTGGCCCTATTAAATTCACTGACACCAACGATGGGGAACAGTTCCTATCAACAATGGGGCCCAATAACACCAACAATGGGGCCCAATAACACCAACAATGGGGCCCAATAACACCAACAATGGGGCCCAATAACACCAACAATGGGGCCCAATAACACCAACAATGGGGCCCAATAACACCAACAATGGGGCCCAATAACACCAACAATGGGGCCCAATAACACCAACAATGGGGCCCAATAACACCAACAATGGGGCCCAATAACACCAACAATGGGGCCCAATAACACCAACAATGGGGCCCAATAACACCAACAATGGGGCCCAATAACACCAACAATGGGGCCCAATAACACCAACAATGGGGCCCAATAACACCAACAATGGGGCAAAATGTCTTCCAATGACACCAAAGATGGGTCACAATTCCTCTCAATAATGAGGGATGGTTTACTCCCAGTGGCCACAATCTGGCCCCCTAAAGTCTGAAGGACAGTAAATAGGCCCTTTGTTTAGAAAGTTTGAAGACCCCTGATCTATAGTAGTGAAGATGAGGATACCCTGTGTGCTGGGAGGTACGATAAAGAAAACCTGATACTTCAGAGGAGCATCCGCTTCCTGTCATGTGCAGCGTAGGTGCTGGGTGATTGACCCAACACTGTTACATGGGGGAAGGGAGATGGCTTTTAGCCATGCATGAGCTCCAACTTCAGCAAATCAGGTTACATAAGACTTATTTTCCTTCATCCAACAGCTAAAACAGATCAGTAGAGGGAAAAAAAAAAAGGCAAATATCAGCATGTACTCAGGAGTGGGGCACTAATGTAGACCTGTTTATTTTGCCCTACACTCCCCATATAAAAGTTTCAATGACAAAGTGCAAGTGGTTACTTAAAGCGGAACTAAACCCATTTATCGTTCTCAGCCAAGGAAGCTGCCATCTTGGCCTCTGTCTGATCTGCAGTGGCTGCGATGCTGCACATGTCATCGGTTATGACTCCGGCCATTTGATGGTTTGACAGCTTGGTTGAGCGCACAAGCAAATATGACAGTTACATTCCAGAACACGTGCTGGTAACATAACGTTTTTTGGAACAAAGAAAGGGAGACCAACTTGTTTAGGAGAGAGGCCGTGCCACGTCCAGTAGTACATAAACACAAGAAAAGGGTTCCCCTAGGTGGACTTTACCGGCACTTGCATGATAGAAAAAAATTAGAAATAGAAGCTATAGTACATCATAAAAAGGTGTATGTTTATTCAATTAGGGAAATACAAGTATTAAAAACAAAGTGGATATCATCGGTAACAAAGTAGTACTAATGCATCCGGCATGTAGAGCGCTCTACATGCCGGATGCAGGTTTGCGTGGCTGGCCGTGTCTACACTCTCACCCTCATAGGGGCGCCTTCCTGTGACCTCAGCTTACCGCTCTGGCTTGCGCACGCCCGGGTCGGGCGGGATGGGCATAGTGTCATACTCCTATATGGAGATTACTGCTTATCTTCCTGCAGCCTATACCATCTAATATTAGCACTTATACTCATTACATCCTAAATTGCCCACCGACACCCTGCTCTCTTTCAGTGGCTTTGTGTTTCAAACTTCCTCCCACAAGCAGTTAATGGAACTTTCCCAGATGAACCCCTCTTTTCGATCATGCCCCTGAAGAAGGACCCTAGAAACATTAAACACCCCGAAACGCGTCGGGCTTGAAAAGAGGTTTCTTTTCACCATTGCTTATTGCTTGACTGTTTCATGTATTTACCTATTAGTACTGCTTTGTTACCGATGATATCCACTTTGTTTTTAATACTTGTATTTCCCTAATTGAATAAACATACACCTTTTTATGATGTACTATAGCTTCTATTTCTAATTTTTTTCTATCATGCAAGTGCCGGTAAAGTCCACCTAGGGGAACCCTTTTCTTGTGTTAACGTTTTTTGGAACGGTTAGGCCTCATTCACACCATGATGCAGAGACGTCAGCTTTTCTGAATGCATTTTGCAAGGGCTCAAAGAAAACAATGGTTCTCTATGTGCCCTGCAAAGTGCATACAGTTTTCTGCACTGGAAAAAAAAAAAACGGACATGAAATCAACATTGGCTTGAACAGGGCACATAACTGACGCACATGAAAACTGATGTAAAACGTGTATTAAAACTCACTGAAACCTGATGTAAAGTGATGTCTCTGCAAGTGAGACCTGCGCGGTTTTCCTATCAGTTTTCATACACGTATGGTGTGAATGAACCCTTAAAGTGATTGTAAAGCTTCATTTAAAAAAAAAAAAAAAAATACATATACTTGCCTCCACTGTGCAGCTCATTTTGCACAGAGTGGCCCCGAAAACTGTCTCCTGGGGTCCCTCGACGGTTCCTCCCCACAGCAGATAACCCCCTAGGAGAAGCGCTCTCCCGGGGGGGGGGGGGGGTTATGCGCTCCCAAGTCCATCATTCGGCATCCATAGCCGCCGAATGTATGACTTAGCCCCGCGTCATTGGATTTGATTGACAGCAGCGGGAGCCAATGGCTGCGCTGCTATCAATCTATCCAATCTAGAGCTGAGAACCCCAGGCAGAGGAAGAGCGCGTCTCCGCCGGATGAATGAAGTGCCAGGGCTCAGGTAAGTAAAAACGGGGGGGGGCTGGGTCACTGCCAGGTGTTTTTTCACCTTAATGCATAGGATGCATTAAGGTGAAAAAACACGAGGGTTTACAACCCCTTTAATTGATTTAGTTCTGCTTTAAAAAGGGGTGTCTTGGCGAAAAAGTTACCCCGGCGGATAAGGACCCCCATGTACTGCGCAGGCGCAGCGCTTGTGCAGTACGAAGCAGTACCGAGCCGAAAAATACACAGCTGAGCGTCAGCTGTACATCGTGCCTGCGCACATTTAACACCACACTCTGCAAGGGGCGGATAATAAACACATTATCACAGTAATACACCCGCCCCTTGCAGAGTAGCACGGGCATTGGGAGCGGGCGGCAGCGTCGGCCAGAATGTCCTGCTCATTGCGCAGGCGCTGTCTACAGCTGACTCACAGCTGTTCAGCTTCGGATATTTTCGGCGGCTCCCTTGTTGTTCGTACTGCGCAAGCGCTGCGACTGCGCAGCACAGGGGGGTCATTATCCACCAAGGGGAACTTTCTCGGCAGAACAAGGGAACTAAACCCACTGGATTTTAAATGGTTTCCCAAAGCAGGTAAATTCAAGGCATGCCATAAATGATAACTGTCACATTTGCTTGTGCTGTCAACTGAACTGTCAAATCATCAAATGCCTGGTGTCATAACTGATGACATGTGCAGCACCATGGCGATATCAGATGAAACAGAGGCCAAGATGGCAGCTTCCTTGGCTGTAAAGTATAGAAAGGTTTAGTTCTGCTTTAAACCAATATAAATGCTATATTGTGGTAGACCTGTCATCGTGTGATGCAATCCGAGAGCCCAATACAGTCCTGGCAGGGGTGAAAGACAGGATGCCCAGCTCCTCTAGTTCTTGTAGAAAATGCTGCTCTGTACGGAATAAAAACAAAAAATTAATAAACTGACAATTAGAACTAAGAGATATCTATGTTATAGACCAAACCCAACACGCCCCTCATTAGTGATGCTCAGAAGAAACTGCTAATTTGTCCTTAGCAAAGATCTCACAAATTGCACAAATGCAATAAATTACTACAGTGACT